>NW_007248692.1:357736-411083 GCF_000164805.1 Carlito syrichta
GTTACCCGCTACCATCCCACACTTAGTAAACTCTTATGAGGCACCAAGCCAAGCCTCTTTCATATTTATTTTTACATAATCATCACAAAACCTAATGATTTCAATTCTATCTTACTCTCATTTCACACATGCAGAAAATGAGACTTAAAGAGATTGGCTTGCTCAAGGTCACATAATTTTTAAGTGATAGGGCTAGACTTCACTCAGAAACCTATTAATATTCTTTCTTTGGATTGATTGTTTAACATCTTGACAAATATATTTCTTCATTCATTCATTGACGATTTATGGCATACCAAGTCCTGCTAGGCTCTGAGGATACAGTGGAGAATGAGATGGCCATAAGGACTTAATTCTGCTTTAATTAATTAATTAATCACCTATTCTGATTATCTAAAATTTGCCCTTTACTGATATCAATATTTGCTGTCTGCTATTACCTTGAATTATCACCTAGGAATGTTTTTTTAAAGATTTAGTGTGTTTGGCATGACTTCTTGGGGGAAAGAATGCTGGATTTCATTGTTCTGTTTCTCACATAATCATATGACATTTTTCTGTCAATATATTCTACCTGAATGATTGACTTAGGAAATGGCTAAATATATGATTGCATATTCATATGAGGGAATATTATACAGCCATTATAAAATATATTTCTGAAAGAATACCTCAGAGCACAGTTGTTCAACCATTTATTTGTATTTTGTTTATTTATATATTTTTTGAGTCAGAGTGCCCAAGCTGGAGTGCAGTGGCACTCTCACAGCTACCATAGCCTCGACCTGCTGGGCTCAGGCAATCCTTCCACTTCAGCCTTACAAGCAGAGGGAACTACAGGTGCCACCACACCTGGCTAGTTTTTTTATTTATTGTAGAAATGAAGTCTTGCCAAGTTGCCCAGGCTGGTCTCGAGTCCTTGAGCTCAGACAATCCTCTCACCTCCGCCTCCCAAAGTGTTGGGATTATAGGCGTGAGCTACTGCACCTGGCTGCTTAACCATTTAATAAGTGTTTAAAAAAAATCAGCTGACTATAAAACTGTCCTAAAATATTATGTCAATTTTGCATATTTGGCCTATCATATTATTGAAATCTGAATCTTAAATTGTAATACAAAAATACATATAAATACAAGTTGTATGTATGTACGTGTATATATAAAACAAATCAGTACATTAATAATAGCCATCTGTATGTGAGGAGATTATAGATTTTTTTCAATTGTTATTTTATTCTTTATACTTTTCTATACATGTCAAATTTTTATACTGCATTCAATTTTGAGAAATTCATGTCAGTTCGCTAATCTGTAATTTGAGGAATTAACTATCCCCATCTAATTTTTGGCCTATTTTTATTTTCTTTTTTCTCAAGTTCTCAAATGTTACTGATGTCATAATTATTTTCTACAAGTTTAGTCAATGCCTGGGGATGTTTTCATCAGGGCTGTCAACTTAGACTCATTTCAAGCAGTTATTCCCTATTTTTTCCCCTCACCTTTCTTGGTCTTTTTTTTTTTTTTGAGTCAAGATCTCAGTTTGTCATCCAGGCTGGAGTGCAGTGGCATGAGCACAGCTCACTGAAGCCTTGAAGTTTCAGGTGATCCTTCTGCCTCAGTCTCCTGAGTAGCTGGGGCTACAGGTGTGTGCCACCACACCTGATAATTTTTTTTTTTTTAAAGGCAAGATCTCACTATGTTGCCCAGGCTGGTCTCAAACTCCTGTGCTCCAGTGATCCTCCCACTTTGACCTTTCAAGATTCTGGGATCATAAGTAAGAGTCACTATACCCAGTCTTTTCTTGGGCTTTGATTCTATTTTAATGCTGTTGATTCTTCCCTTTTCAATTTGAAGATTATTATTTTTGGTAATGAACTAGATGCAAAAAGAAAAGTTGAGCATTTCTGTTTTTCTCATCACTTTGAGACCTAAAATATTGAATTGCGAGAAGAAAAGCTTTAATATCCAAAAGGCAACTCCTTTCAAGACTTATTTTCTATGGAAATTCCGCTTCTCTCTCTTGGGATTGAATCTTCAGGCGTCAGCATTTATTATATTTTTCTCAGTAGCTGTGACTGTTTTAAATAGAGCAATTTTGAACCAGAATGCTATCAACTTTAAATGGAATTGAATTGAACTTGAAGTCAATTTGTAAAGCAGAAGTCCAAATGCCTGGGGATTTGGTGCAACAGGAGATAGGAAGCAGTAGCAAAAACCGGAGTTGGACTGATTGAAACCTTGGTTTTTGCCCCGGGTCTGCCCATAGCTAAAACTGCGTGCTGAATGTCACCTCTTTGGACACTATAGAATTATCCCAGCTAAAAACAAAAGGCCACAAAGTGATCTGGGAGATCGCTTTTAGCTCTGGGATTCTATCAAAAGCAAGAAAGAGATAGACAGATTTGTATCCTACGTGTATGCATGCTCAGGCTCCAATTATTAGGCTACAGGAAAAGCCTAATCCTTCCAAGCATCTCAGAGGCACCAAGTATATTTCCTACCTAATGAGAAGTAAATGTTTGGAAGAGAAAACTCCACAAGCAACGTAATCAGTATCTCGTGATGGATTGGGTGTGACTTTCTTTTATGGAGATTCTCAGTAGAATTGTCTTTGAAGCTGCAGTTATGACAGCTAGAAAAAACTTTATGAGTATGACTAAGGGAGCACTGCATTTAAAAATTATGTAAGGCTGGGGACAGCTAGAAAAACTTTATGAGTGTGTCTAGTGGAGCGTTGCATTTAAAAATTATATAAGGCTGGGTGTGGTGATTCATATCTGTAATGCCAGCACTTTGAGAGGTTGGGGCAGGAGGATTGCTTGAGCCCAGGAGTTCAAGACCAGACTAGGCAACATAGCGAGACCTCAACTTTATAAAAAATGTAAACAAAATGGGAAGCCAAGGCAAGAGAATTGTCTGAGCCCATGAGTTCGAGACCAGCCTGGTCAACATGGTGAGACCTCATCTCTACAATAAATAAATAAATAAATAAAAAGAGAGAAAGAATTAACTGGGCATCGTGGCATGTTTTTGTAGTACCAGCTACTCAGGAGGCCAAGGTGGGAGGATCGCTTAAGCCCAGGAAGCTGAGACAGTGAGTCATGACACTGCACCCCAGCCTGGGCGACTTGACTAATTAAATAAATAAATGTATTAAAAATCACACCACCCTTGTACATTCCTTTTTTAAAGCATTATTTTGTTTTAAACGGTGTCTAGGTGGTATTAACAGCAGTATCACAATTTTTGGAGGCAGATCTGAGAAATAACTATCACATTAAGCTCCACATTAGTTTATCTGATTATTCTCATGTAAATTTCACAGCACCCCTCTTTAAAATGAGGAGAAAAGTGAATCAGCTCAGATAAGTACTTTGCCCATGGTGACAATAGAGAGTCAAAATGGTTGTCTAACTTTAAAACTCATGCTCTTTTTCCTGCCTCCTGCAATCATTTTCCTACTTGAAAAGAAATTGCAAATATCTTGCTTGTACATCATATTTACATACGGCATGCTAGTGAATTATTAATACTCCTGTTTGGTTTGGCATCTCTGTGTCATTCATAGTAAGGTTTACTTTCCACTTCTTTTATAAGACTTCAGATCAGTTCAATACACATTTGTTGAGAACTTATAGGTTGCCATAGATAAGCACTAAGAAAATGAAAATAAATAATAAAATCTCTGCCCTAAAGGAGAGTTAGGAAGTCACAGATAATGAATGTGAAAGCATTTTGTGAACTACAAATGTAAGGCATTTTTGTTGCTGCTATTAATACTAGTCGCCATGATTATTTTAACATGTAGGACCTAGGTCAGATTTGATATCCATTTTTTCTTGAAACATTGTCACTGGAAATATAGCAAAAGCTTAGAGGTAGCCTTTAGTAATGCATCAGTTTCAAACAAATGATTTAATGGTCCTTGCTATTGCCTTCAAAAGTAATTCCTTGCTATTAACTTCAAAGACTACAGGTTGGTGCTCTGTAGTATGCCAACAGCTAATCAACCATCCCTTATACCTTTGAAATCCCACAAGGAACCCATCTCTTACTCAAAGGGGGCAGAAACCTTTTCTGCCTTTTAGAAGTATATAGGTGGGTTTACTCTCTTCCTCAGTCCTACCTCATTCTCACCAAATTCACTACGTTAGCAAGACTCGTAACTACACATTCGAAGGCAAATTTTATTTTGCACAACTGAAAACAACAGAGATGTTCAAAAGTAATCCTTATTGTTGATTTTTTAGAAGCAATTATTCTGAAGCAAGTAGCTTTGGAAAGCCCATTTGTAGATTTTAGAAATGTGTTTGCTACTAATACTTTACAAGCAATAAACATATCTAAGAGAATATGAGAGAATCCAGGAAACCTGCTACTTTCTTGGCTACAAACTAAATCATGTCTCTCTTTCTCTTCCAGGACAATCCATTTTTTGATCTGCACTTCAAGAAAGTGTACAGTTTAGAAGCATATAGCTGTGCTTCTAAATATGCCTTTGCTCGAACTGTAAATAAGCTGAATCATGCCTATCTTAAGAAGGACTTACAGATCGTGAACTTTGATTCTACTTACATTAATGATGATTCCATTTGGTCTTCCAATAACAAGGATTGCTTGGTCCTTATGAGAATATGCTTCTATGCTTTCAATCTTGTGTGCTTGTCCCTATGTCCCTTGCCACTCTAAAGATGCCTTCCTTCATCAGTGTTCTAGGAAAATGTCCCTAAGTAAATATTGATAGCCATAATTTCATTTTCCATTCAAACAGTGACTATTATTTATATAAAATAAACTAATGCTTTGTGATTGCAGTGAAGTATATTTTAATGCAACCATTAAACATTTGGAACTTTTTGCAAATGAGTTTCCTAGTAACTTTTGAAGGAATCTAATGGCCTTGGCTAAATTACATTCTGCTAAAGAGTATCAAGAGGAACCATAAAACACCTAAATATGTAGGAAGAAACATTCTGTGCTCATGGATGAGAAGACTTAATACCATCAAGATGTCAATACTACCCAAAGCAATCTGCAGATTCAATGCAACGCCTATCCAAATTTCAGCAGCTTATGTTGCAGAAATGGAAAAGTTGATCCTCAAAGTTCATATGGAATGTCAAGGGGAGTCAAATAGATAAAGAATCTTGAAAAAACTACAAAATTTGGAGATTCACACTTCTTGATTTCAAAACTGCACATCAACAGTAATCACAATGTGGTAACTGCGTAACAATAGGTCTTTAAGGCTGGGCGTGGTGGCTCAAGCCTGTAATCCCAGCACTTTGGGAGGCAGAGGCGAGAGGACTGCCTGAGCCTAGGGGTTCGAGACCAGCCTGGGCAACTTGGCAAGACCTCATCTCTACAATAAATCAAAAAATTAGCCAGGCATGGTAGCGCGTGCCTATAGTTCCAGCTGCTTGGAAAGCTGAGGCAGTAGGATCGCCTGAGTCCAGCAGGTCGAGTCTGTGGTTGACGTGAGCATGCCCCTTACTCTAGCCTGGGCGATAGCGTGAGACTCCAATTCAAAAAAAAAAGAATAGTCTTATAAACCAAGGGAACAGAATTGAGAATTCAGAAATAAACTCATACGTCTATGATCAACTGATTTTTGGCAAGGGAGTCAAGTCCATTCAAAAGTGAAAGAATGATCTCTTCAACAAATTGTACTGGGATAACTGGATATCTACATACAAGAAGACAAAGTTGGACCTCGACCTCATGCCATGTACAAAAATTAACTCAAAATTGACCAACAACCTAAATATAAGAACTGAAAACACAACACTCTTAGAATAAAATATAAGAATAAGTCTGCAGGACTTTGGGTTTGACAATGGATTCTTGGGGCATAGAAAGCATGAGCAAAAATAATAGGTAAATTGGACTTTATTAAAATTTAAAGCTTTTTTGCATCAAAGGGCATTCTCAAGAAACTGAAAAATAAACTTACAAAATGGGAGAAAATATTTGCAAATCATATATCTGATAAAAGTTTAATACCAGAATATGTTTAAAGAATTTCTACAACTCAGCAACAAAAAACAAACAATCCAATTAAAAATGGACAAAAGACTCAAATAGATATTTCTACAAAGAAGATATACAAATGGCAAATAAGCACAAGAAAAGATGTTCAATATCATTAGTCATTAGGAAAATGCAAATCAAAACCACAATGAGGTGGGAGTGGTGGCACACACCTGTAATCTCAGCAACTAGGGAGGCTGAGGCAAGAAGATCGCTTGAAGCCAGGAGTTCAAGACTAACCTGGGCAATATATTAAGACCTCATCTCTTTAAAAAAAATTAAAAACTTAGCTGGGCGTAGTAGCACATGCCTGTAGTCCCAGCTACTTGGAAGGCTAAAGTGGGAGAATTTCTTGAGTCCAGGAGTTTGAGGCTGCAGTGAGCCATAATCGTACCACTGCACTTCAGCCTAGCCAACACAGTGAGACCCGACTCAAAAAAAAAAAAGGAAAACCACCATGAAATGCCACTTCACAGCTACTAAGGATGACTGCTAAAAAATGGTAATAACAGACCAGGTGCTGTGGCTTAAGCCTGTAATCCCAGCACTTTGGGAGGTAAAAGTGAGAGGATTGCCTGAATCCAGGGGTTCAAGATCGGCCTGGGCAACTTGGTGAGACTTCATCTCTACAATAAATAAAAAAATTAGCTGAGCGTGGTGGTGCACGCCTGTAGTTCCAGCTACTTGGAAGGTTGAGGTGGAAGGATGGCCTGAGCCAGTAGGTCGAGGCTGCAGTGTCTGTGAGTGTGCCACTGCACTCCAGCCCGGGAGACAGAGGGAGACTCCAACTCAAGAAAAAAAAAAAAAAAAGTAAGAACAAGTGTTGGCAAGAATGTAGATAAATTGAAATCCTCATACATTGCTGGTAGGAGTGTAAAATGGTGCAACTACTATGGAAAACAGTTTGGTAGTTCCTCAAAAAGCTAGACAGAAAGTTTATGACCCCAAAATTCCGTTCATAGGCACTAAAGGAATTGAAGTCAGTGGATTATATACCAATGTTCACATTGTTCACAATAGCCAAAAAATGGAAACAACCCAAGTGTCCATCAATAGATGAGTGGATGGACAAAATGTGCTATAGCCATACAATAAATAGAATATTATTCAGCCTTAAAAAGAAATGAGGTTCTGATACATGCTACTACATGAATGAACCTTGAAAATGTTATGCTAAGTGAAGCAAGCCAGTTACAAAAGGACATCTATTGTATAATTCCCCTTATGTGAATTATCTAGAATAGGCAAATTCAGAGACAGGAGTTAGATCAGAAGTTAACAGAGACAGGGACTGGGAGGAGTTATTGCTTAATAGTTATAGAGTTTCTATTGGGGTAATGAAACAGTTTTGAAAATGGTTAGGGTTGTACAACATTGTGAATGTAATTAATCCCACCGAAATGTACATTTAAAATAGGCAAAAGGGCAAATCTAACTTATATGTGTGTGTGTGTATATAAACACAACAAAAATAATGTAATAAGCCAAGAACTGCACACTTTAAATGGGTGAATTGTATGATATGTGAATTGTAGTTCGATACAACTGTTTAAAAATAAAAAAGTCCTTTAAAAAAGGAAGAAAATCTTCTCATTTGTGACCACATGGATAAACCTGGAAGACACTGTGTTCAGTGAAATAGACCAGGCACAGAAGGATAACTACCACATGATCTTACCTTAGAAGAAGGTAATTGGGGAAATCTTTAAAAACTCATAGAAGCCGAGAATAGAATGGTGACTACCAGAGGCTGAGAGTGTGGAGGGATTAGGAAAATATTATTCAAAGGCCACATGATGTCAGTTAGACAGGAGAAATAAGTTCAAGATCTATTGTACATCATGGTGACTGTAGTTAATAACCATACGTCGTTTACTTCTAATTTGCTAAGAGTAGATGTAGATTGATTTAGTCATCCCACAATGTATATGTATTTCAAAACATGTTGTATACCATAAATATATGCAACTTTTATTTTCCAAATTAAAAAAAATCACAGTAGTACCTGCTGCAGGTGAGATCAACAAATGACACTAAAATTACTAGGTAGAAGTTTAAGGAGAAACAAGGTATGTTCACAGTCTAAGATATTTGTTGACTAAAAAGGAAAAAAATGTAGTAAGTGTGCAGTGATAGACACGTGGTAGACACCATCTTAACTGGGGATCAAGGTTAGCATCTCCAGTAAAGGGACGTATCAATGAATATCACATGCCACCTGATCTTATACACTGAGAAAGGCACATCACCTCTGTGATACTCTGCTCCCAAATCCATGACCTTATTCTAACCACGATGAAACATCAGACACACCCAAATTGAGGGACATTCTACAACAAATTACTCTTCAAATGTGTCAAGGTCATGAAAAACAAGGAAGGGCTGAGCGTATTAGTTTGCCAGGGCTGCCATAACCAAGTAAGTACCACAGACCAAGTGACTTAACAGAAATGTGTGGTCTCACCAATCTGGAGACCAGAAGTCTGAAATCAAGGGGCTAGCAGGACTGGTGAGGACTATGAGAGAAATTCTGTTCCAGGTCTTTCTCTCCTATCAACTAGCTGTCATCTGCGTGTGTCTTTGCACTATCATCCCTCTGTACATACCTGTGTCTAAATTTCCCCCTTTTATGAAGACATCAGTCATATTGGCCCACTCTAATGACTTGGTTTTAACTTGATACCTCTATAATACCTTGATACCTGTCTCCAAATAAGATCACATTCTGAGTACTGTAGGTTAGGACTTCAATATACAAAAAAAGGGAGGCACAAGTCAACCCATAGCCCTGAGGAACTGATTGGAGAACGTTTTTATCTCTTTTGTTTTTGTTTTAAGTCAGGGTCTCACTCCGTCAGCCAGACTGGAGTGCAGTGGCACGACCATGGCTCACCGCAGCCTCAAGCTCCTGGGCTCGGGTGATCCTTCCGTCTCAGCCCCTGAGCAGCTGGGACTACAGGCGTGCACCACCATACCAGGCTAATTTTTTTATTTTTTGTTTTTATGGAGACAAGACCTCACTCTATTGCCCAAGCTGGTCTCGAACTCCTGAGCTCATGTGATCCTCCTACCCTCAGCCTCCCAAAGTGCTGGGATTACAGGTGTGAGCCACCGTACCTGGTCTTGATTCGAGAAATTTGAGGAGAAATGACAAGTAAATATAATGTGGATTTCTAGATTGGATCCTGGAACAGAAAAAGAATATTGGCAGAAAAACTGGTGAACACTGAATAAGGTGTATAATTTAGTGACCCTGCACTAAGGCTAATGTGTTAGTTTTGATCATTGTACAATGGTTCTATGAGATGCAGACAGTTAGAGAAGTCAGGCAAGGAGTGTGTGAGAGCTTGCTGTACTTTCTTTTCAATTGCTCTGTAAGGTTAACTTTTTTTTTTCCAAAATAAAAGAAAATTTGTGGCCAGGCTCAGTGGCTCAGCTTTTGGAAGGCCTAGGCTAGTGGATTGCCTGAGCCCACAGGCTTAAGACCAGCCTGGGCAACTTGGTGAGACCTCATCTCTACAATAAATCAAAAATTAGCCGGGCGTGGTAACGTGTGCCTGTAGTTCCGGGTACTTGGAAGGCTGAGCAGAAGGATCGCTGGAGCCCAGCGGGTTGACGCTGGGATGGCCCTGAGAGCCACTGCACTCCAGCCTGGGCGACGGAGTGAAACTCTAACTAAAAAATAAAAATAAAAAATTGTAAGGTCTATTGAAGTTGATTTCCAATGAAGTAACTGAAATATAAAGATGGCCATCAGTAGCAAAATGTGGGCAAATGGGTTATGTGAGTCCCACTCGCTGAAACCAAGTCCTCTAGTTATGTAGTTGTACTGAAAATTGTTCATATTGCTGAGAATTAAGGAGGGTAAGAACCAAACAGCTCTTCATCAAAGCAGGCAGTAAAGATGGTGATGAAATGCTGGAAAAATCTTACACACCCTATGTCAAGCCTTGCATTGCCTTCATCAATGAATAAAAACCCATCCATACAGCCCATGTCTTTGTTTCTTGGGGAAAAAAGTTCAGACTGTGGTTAACAAAAGTGACCACTTCCTACATCACAATTATGTCTTTATAGAAAGAAGATAGATAGTATTTTATTTCCCTTTGGGTTATACAAAGGAAGCACTCAGGGTACGTGTATTAATTTTTTTGACATGCAATTCTTATAAAGGAAATTTGACTTTCAAGGTGCTTATTGGACACCTGATCACTTTAGTAGATTAGTAGATCATATTTTCTCTTCTGTTTCGTCTCTGTCCCCTTTGCTTTCCGTCTTCTTTTCGCCCCCGCTCTTTTTAAGTTTAATTCCTCTGCAAGCCAGCATGTTTTTATTTCTCTAAATTCTTTTACTCCTCTTTTCCCTTAATCACTGCGAGCAGTTTGAGATTCCTAGGGTCTTGGAGCCAAGAGAGGCAGAGTCACCCAAACAGGCATTCAGGCTATATACGACAGTTGAAGGAGAATCATTATTGTTTGTCTATTTTTTTAATAAGAGTCTCATTCCATTGCCCAGACTGGAGTGCAGCGGCACAATCATGGCTCACCGCAGCCTTGACCTCCTGGGCTCAGGCAATCCTTCCACCTCAGCCTCCTGAGTAGCTGGGACTACAGGCATGCGCCACCCTGCCCAGTTAATTTTTTGATTTGTTGTAAATTTTTTGATTTTTTTTGTTTTTAATTTTTTGATTTGTGATGGAGGTCTCACTATGCTGCCTGGGTTGGTCTCAAATTCCTGGGCTCAAGCAATTCTCCCACCTTTGCCTCCCAAAGTGCTGGGATTACAAGCATGAGCCATTGTGCCCAATGACATAAATTAACTTAGATGACAATGTACAAGTGAACTCCACACCTTCAGGCCATCCAGCTGAATTCCAGAGCAGTGACAAGAGCTGCTTCCTTCATAAGCACTCGTGAGGGGTACACACATAGTACACACTCTAGCAACTGTCTGCACCCTCTCTTGACCATGCTCTGACCCTCTTTTTGCATCAGCTGGCTATTTTCACAATAGTGCTGTGTGACAAACTGTCATATAAATATGAGTGTCTTAAAAACAAGCATTTAGCTCTTGTTCCTGCATCTGTGGGTTGAGTAGAATATGGATGATTTGGGCTTCAGATTAGTTTCAGTTTTCTTTCACATCTCTTGGACCAATGGCTGCCCAGAACTTTTCTTTCTTGTGGACAAAGACAGGAACACAAAGGACAAGTCCAATTCTGCAAGCACTTTGTAATGTCTGCTGACGCCATGTCTACTCGCAATCCATTGATCAAAGCAGGTCACGAGGTCAAGTCCAAAGTCAAAGGGCAGGGAGGTATACTCCACCTACCGTAAGGTCACATAAAGGAAGAGAATGCATGAGAGCAAAAAAAGGAATCACGGAGACCAATAGTTCAATCTACAGACCCTTGTTCACAGAAGCCCGAGCCATCCCTGAAGTTGTCGCCTCCTCTAGATGGGGGTTGGGTGATGGCTGTTCACACAGAATTCTGCCTTCCTGGGCTCTGGAAATTTCCCTTAGGTGGAGTTATTCAAACTGTGCAATAACATACCGCTTCCCGTTTTATTTATTTCACTTTCAAGAAATGAAAAGTAGGCTAATTTAACTTCATACCAAGGTGTTGCATGGGCAAAGAAGTAGCAGCCCCACAGGGTGGAGATGTCTGTGGTCATTGTTTTGTTTGTTTGTTTGTTTTGAGTTGGAATCTCACTCTGTTGCCCAGGCTGGAGTGCAGTGGTGCTCTCACGGCCACCCCAAAGTCGACCTGCTGGGCTCCGGGGATCCTTCCCTGAACTACAGGCACGTGCTACCATGTCTAGCTAATTTTTGATTTATTGTAGAGATGAGGTCTCACCAAGTTGCCTGGGTGGGTCTTGAACCCGCGGGCTCAGGCAGTCCACTCGCCTCGGCCTCCCAAAGTGCTAGGATTACAGGCTTGAGCTACCGCGCCCAGCCGGTCATCGGTTTTCATTACAAGATCCTTAAAGTTGTGGTGACAGCTGGTTCACCTTTGGGTTCCTCATGACACATAGGACAGTATCTGTCCCAATAGATGTCTCATAAATGTCTTGCTTGGAGGACAAGATTTATTGTGTTGTGACAAGGAAATCAAAGTGTAAAGGATTTCTTTAATTGATAATTTGCCATTCTTCCCATTTGCAACATGTGCATTTTTTGTTCTCTTAAGCAAGGAGCAAATAAATCTATGATTCTGCAAATCCATTGTCTGTGTTACCTTTGAAATCTGGTTGAGGGAAAAGAGAACTGTTGGATTATTTGTCCACTTGTTTGCATGACCTCTGAACAGAGCTTATTCATAATGTGAGAACAGCCATTTTCTCCTCCTTGGGGAAATCTGAGCCAAGAAATTATGAATTTTTTTTGAGTTGGGGATCTTACTTTGTTGTCCAGACTGGAGTACAAGGGCACATCATGGCTCACCACAGCTTCGACCTTCTGGGCTCAGGCAAGCCTTTCACCTCAGTCTCCTGGGTAGCTGGAACTACAGGTGTATGCCATCATGCCCGACTAATTTTTTTAATTTTTCGTAGAGATAGGGTCTTGCTATATTGCTCAGGCTGATCCTGAACTCCTGAACTCAAGTCATCCTCCTGCCTCGGCCTCCCAAAGTGCTGAGATTACAGGTGTGAGCCAACATGCCCAGCCAAGAAATTATGAATATAATTATTTCCCAGATATTGTAGTGGTGCTTCAAGAAACAAATATTTATCTTACAAAGTATTTTTAAATTATCTACCCAAAAAAAATCCTTTAAAAAGAAAACAGCACAATACAATGGCAGTTGTCAGGATAGGGGGAATGAGAAATTATTGTTTAACAGGTACAAAGTTTCAGTTTTTGAGATGGAAAGTGGTAATGGTTGTACATCATTATGGATGTACTTAATACCATTGATTGTACACTTAAAAATGATTAAAATCTGAGAGATCAGTTGAGGCCAGGGGTTCAAGACCAGACTGGGTAACATAGCAAGACCCTGTTTCTACAAAAACTTTTTTAAAAAATTAGCTGAAGACCAGGAGCAGTGGCTCAAACCTGTAATCCCAGCACTTTGGGAGGCTGAGGGGAGAGGATTGCCTGAGCCCAGGAGTTCTGGACCAGCCTGGGCAACTTGGTTGAGACCTCGTCTCTATAATAAATAAATAAATAAAAATTAGCCAGGTGTGATAGCACACACCTGTAGTTCCAGATACTTTGAAGACTGAGGCAAAAGGATCACCCAAGTCCAGCAGGTTGATGCTGGGGTGGCCATGAGCGTGCCACTGCACTCCAGCCTAGGTGACGGAGTAAGACTCCAACTCAAAAAAAAAAAGGTAGCTGGGTGTGGTAGTGTGCACCTATATTCCCAGCTACTGGGGAGGCAAGGCAAGAAGATTGCTTGAGCCCAGGAGTTCGAGGCTGCAGTGAGCTATGATCATGCCACTGCACTCTAACTTGGGTAACAGAACGAGACCTTGTCCCAAAGAAGTAAGTAAATAAATAAATAATAATCGAAAATATCACTGAAAATAATAAGAAAATAAACAATCCACTGTGCTTTCCAAAAATGTCAACCCTCTTAAACAACAGACAATAGCAAAACTGCAAGCTTTCCTAAAAATTACCACTGACAAGAATATTAAGCCAAGTAAAAATACTTGTAACTTTCCACCCAAGGAGAAAATGACAAGCCTCTTTTATGTTTCACTGTCCAGAAATAAATTTGCAGCTATCCATGACGTTCAGAAACAAACCTTTTATTTCAACCATACTGATGGAGATTTGTTTCAAGTAAACTAACTTTCTCTTGATGGCGAATGCTAATACCGAGATTTTGCCCTTTACTCTCATATAACCATTCTAGGCTGGGGCCTTACTATAGACCATTTTCACTGAATTTCCCCTAACAATTGTGCTTTTCTATTTCATGGTTTAATTATCACCCCCACTGTGTTTTTTGGTTTTTGGTTTGTTTTTTTTTTCAAGACAGGCTCTCTGTCTGCTCTGTACCTCAGGCTGGAGTGCAGAGCTATTATCGTAGTTCACTGCAGCCTCCAACTCCTGGGTTCTAGAGATCCTCCCACTTCAGCCTCCCAAAGCACTGTTATTACAGGCATAAGCCACTGTGCGAAGCCTTCATTATCCCTTTTTTGATCACTACCAACTTTAAATATTTTGCCTGAAAGTCTGGAGAGTCTGTGGGAAAATAATAGAGCCACCACGTGCAGTCTATTATCTAATTAATATCTATTTGTAATATTTGTGTAATTAATTTTTATTTTTATTTTTTATTATAAAGATGTGGGGTACAATTCAGGGTTAGGCATACAAACGCTGATTATGCAGGTACCCTTGTTGATGAGGTATGCCCCTCCCTCCCCTAGCAGTTTCCCTCAACTGCCAATCCTCCCCCTCACAGTTTCCCACTACTGCCAATCTCTTTCTCAAGCTTATTGCAGAAGTACTAAATTTGTATACAATTAGAAAGTAATTACAGTTTGGGGACTCATTCCTTCTCCTAGGAGGGCTGGAATTCTCAGAGGCCTTTAATAACGGTAAAAATTAGTTTGCTACACTCCCTGTCACTAATATTAGCAACAACCACAGCCTCAACTTTGCATAGTTTAAGCGTTACTTACCAGAAAGTTACTACTGTTCTCTAAACACTACTTAGTTTATGGGACAATAGAGTTTCCTGTTGGATTTTATCCATACAAACGGCAAACAATTTAATAACTCTTTGGGACAGAGGAGGGATATAAGTTTAACACAGTTGGAGTACTCAACATTAAATCTGATGTTCAATAAAAATGAATACAGCCAAGCTTGTGTACTCAGTTATATTTACCTTGGCTTGCTTACGCTTACAGGGTGCAAGTCTAGGCTTGCCAGTGGCATCACTCCCAAATCCCCAAGAACAGAGAAGAAAAAGTCCTGTGTCCCAAGTATTAACGCTTGACCCAGTTGTATTAACAAAGTCACAGTGAGAATCATTAACCTCTCTACTTGAAGCCCAAATATGTGTGTGATGGTGGCCATGGTGGCCACTTCCCAGAAGAGACTCAGAATTTGGTGAGAGATGATCTCTGGACTTCTGAGAGAATCTTCCAGAATGTGTATAGGGAGCTCAGCACTGTGGCCTTTACATTTATGAAATAAGGCAGTTGCATAAAAAAAGCTTTGAGGGGCGACGTGATTCTGCAAGCCAGTCTTGGCCATCTTTGGATTTGTTTGTATATCTTATTATATATAGTACTTCCCCATGTTGTTCAAATGTGCATCTATTGTCTAATTAGTACATATATATTTTGAGTCAGGGTCTCACTCTGTCACCTAGGCTGGAGTGCAGTGGCACGATCATGGCTCACCACAGCCCCAAACTCCTTGGCTCAAGTGATCCTCCCGCCTCAGCCTCCTGAGTAGCCAGAACTACAGGCACGTACCACCCACTCAGCTAATTAAAAAAAAAAATTTATAGAGATGAGGTCTCACTTTGTTACCCAGGCTGGACTCGAACTACTGGGCTCAAGCAATCCTCCCACCTCAGCCTTCCAAAGTGCTAAGTTTACAGGCAAGAGCCACCACATCACCCTATTATCTGATTTATATTGATTTGTAATATTTGCTTAATTAATTTTTTTATTTTTATTTTTTATCATAAAGATATGGGGTACAATTCAGGGTTAGGTATACAAACATTGATTATGCAGGTACCCTTGTTGATGGTGTGTGCCCCTCCCTCCCCTAGCAGTTTCCCTCAACTGCCAATCCCACCCTCCTTCCCCTGACAGTTTCCCACTACTGCCAATCACTTTCTTATAGTATTATGATAATTGTTCAAAGTCTGCTTATGAGTGAGAATACATGGTACTCTGTTCTTTGTTTCTGTGATAGATCACTGAGTATGATAGACTCTAAATCCATCCAAGTTGCTGCAAAGTCTATATGTTTGTCCTTCTTTATGACTGCGTAATATTCCATTGTGTATATGTGCCACATTTTTAAAATTCAGTACAGCTTCAATGAGCAGTATGGTCGGTTCCATGTTTTTGCTATTGTGAATAGGGTTGTAACAAACATACGTGTGTAGGTATCTTTTTTGGTAGCATGATTTGAGTTTCTCCGGGTGTATTCTCAGTAGGGGAATTGCTGGGTCATATGGAAAGTCAATTTCTAGTTCTTTCAGAAATTGCCACGCTGTCTTCCAGAGAGATTGCACTAGCTTGCATTCCCACCAGCAGTGTAGAAGCATTCCTTTTTCTCCACATCCTTGCCAGCATCCGTTGTTGTTTGTTTTATTAATGGCCATTCTTACTGGGGTTAGGTGGTATCTCAATGTGGTTTTGATTTGCATTTGTCTGATGATGAGTGAGGTGGAGCACTTTTTCATGTGTCTGTTGGTTACCCGTATATCTTCTTTTGAGAAGTGTCTGTTCATGTCTTTTGCCCACTTTTTAATGGGGCTGTTTGGTTTTTTTCCTTTAGGTGCATTTGAGTTCCTTGGAGATCTTAGATGTGTAATTAATGTCAATGCATGTTATTACCATCCTCATTTAGTGGTGTCCTGACTTTCTCCTGTAAAGCTGCAAAGAAATGGAAAGTGTTACATGAGAATATTTACATCTGTTTCTAACAAAACCTAAAACAAACACCAACTGATTTATGTGTGTAACAGTGGAGACACTTCTTCCTTGATGTGACAGTTACAGCCATTTATGAAATAAAGACTCTGGGAAGTGGAGCATTGTGACTCTCATTGTCCCCACCCCACCCCCCAAAAAAATACTTGGTGTTCTTTGTGTTGATACTAACAGTCTGACATCTAAAAAAAATCATTCTTCCTTCTTTAGGCAGGATCACACATCATTAATTTATATGAAAACAACGCTTAGAAATCAAAGTAACTGGCATAGTAAAGTCCTCAAAATTAAGAATAAGAAAATACAAAATTATGTAAGCCCACATGATTTGAAACATTTGAAGACCCCTTAGCTTGGTATTCAAATGAAAATCAATCAGACTTCAATTGAGGGACAGTTTGGATGTCAGTAACAGTGAGCTATGTGAAAGTCCATCTCTGTAAGACCTATGAGGTTCCTCCTGAAATAATGTCCTCCAAGTCAGTTGAGCTACCACTCATGGGCGCTTTGTCACACGCTTCTGTTCGTCCTCCTTCAGGGCTATCAAGCTGAGTAAAGGAAACTTCTCCTTCCCTCTTCAAAAGCTGCAAAATGGATGCAGATTACTCTGAATGCCCTGAAAATAACATCAAGTCTCCACAAGCTTCCTGCCTCTGTCAGTGCACAGTAACAAGAGTGATTGCCCTTAGGAAACAATTAACTTCTATAAATCATCAATACTCATCATCATTTAGAAGGGACTTTTCCCTTGGAGTTTATAAACAATGGAAACGTTATTTCATACTCTCTAAATACAAGAGATTACCTCGTATGTGATATGTTTTAATAGATGTAGTCTTCTTTCTATGAGAGAGAAGCAGGAACCAAGTGACTGTTACACATTTTCCTTTTCTCTGTCACCGAGGCTGGAGTGCAGTGTGCACACTGACGGCCACTGCAGCCTCCACCTGCTGGGCTCAGGCGATCCTTCCGCCTCAGCCTTCCAAATAGCTGGAATTACAGGTGTGTGCCACTGCACCTAGCTAATTTTTTGATTTGTTGTAGAGATGAGGTCTCACCAAGTTGCCCAGACTGGTCTTGAACCTGTGGGCTCAGACTATCCTCTCACATCAGTCTCCCAAAGTACTGGGATTACAGACAAGAGCCACCGCACCTGGCTCACATTTTTCAAGAATATAATCTGTTCAATTTAATCCTCTAAACCAACCTTCACGTAATAATAACTGCCATTTATTGAATACTTATTGTGTGCCAATTACTTGTGACAAATGTTTTACAAGAAATATCTTAGCATGTCCTCACAAGAGTCTCAAAAGATGGAGATTATTATTAATTTACAGATGAAGAAATTGAGGCTTGGAAGGGTTAAGTAATTTGCCTTGTGGTCATTGAGTCAGTAGATGGTAGAGACAAGATTTGAACCCAGGTCTGTGTGATTCCAGTGAACATGAACTTTTCATTATTTTATGTTGCTTCTCAAGTCTACTTTATGCAGACAACTGTGGTGACTTGAAGAGATATTCATTGAGAGACTACTATGGCCTCCTATGTATCCTTGAACTCGATACTTAATCTGAGACCCAGTTTCTCAGTTTTAAAATGAGGGGAAAAAAAATTCCTACCTCACAGGAGAGTTGTGAAGATTAAATTAGTTAAAACATAAAAAATACTTAGAATAGCCCATAAGAAGTGTGAAATATAGTCTGAGTTCTAGGAACTGGGGGTACATCCACGAACAAAACAGATAAAAATTCTTGCCCTCACAAAGCTTCATTCTAGAGAAAGGGAGACAGCAACTAAACAAATGAGTGAACAAATTACATATACAGGATGTCAAAATGTAATGAGAACTATGAAGGAACAAAGCAACAAAAGAAGATAAAAAATGCTGGGAGAAGGGTTAGGGAAGTATTTTAGACAGGGTTATCTCAGAAGGCTGCTGCGGTAACATTTGAGTAAAGACTGGAAAAGGAAGTAGTAGTGAGCCATACAGATATTTAATGGAAAGTCATTCTGGGCAGAGGGAATATTAAAAGCAAGTGCAAAGGTCCTAAGGTAGTTTGCCTGGAATTTTCAGGGACCAACAGGGAGGTCAAGGGAACTGGAGTAGAATGATCAAGAGGTGATATGCGAAGATCAAGTCTAATGTGTGGGGAAGGAGGAAGAGTGTAGGTCTCGTAGGTAATTGTGAGGAATTTGGGTTTTACTCAGAAGCTATTGGAGGGTTCCAAGTGCAGGGTAACAAGATATTGGCAATAATCCAAGAAAGAGTAGCAGTGGAGGTAGTGAAAAGTGCTCAGATTCTGGATATATTTGGAAGGCAGAACCAACAAGATTTCTTAAATGACTGGATGTAAAGCATAAGATAAAAAGAGGAGTCAAAGCCAGTCACAGTGGCATGCACCTGTAGTCCCCGCTACTCGAGAGGTTGAGAGGATCCCCTGAGCCCAGGAGTTTGAGGCCAGCCTGGGCAACATAGCAAGACCCCATCCTTAAAAAAAAAAAGCGGGGAGTAGGGGGCAAGTCAAGGACTGGCCTGGGCATCTGGAAAGATGGAAGTATCATTAACACAAACAGAGAAATCTGGAGGGAAAGCAGGGTTTGGACATCTTTCATTTCTCATGAAATCCTCCCAGCCTCACCTCTTCATCTAGGTGTTGCTGCAGTGACCAATCATGTGCAGGCACCAACTGGTTTCTCTCCAAGATAATGGAGTCCCCTGACTCTCTCCCTGCCTGCCCATGGCAGGGATATCGCATCTCATACTATGGCATGGAATACCTGAAGAAAATAATCCTACGAGTATGTGTGCAACTTGCAGTCTGTGGTGAAACTTTGACTAGTGACAGACAGAAGCCAATGGATAGATCCTCTCTCCTTCCTTCACTTCAATGCAGAGTTCTGAGCCACATGTCACAAGACACACATTTCAGAAGGCAGCACAGGATCAGTCAACTGGTAACCCATAGCAGGAGTCAAGTTAAAAATATGTCCTCGAATTGGCTTTTCCTTCTTCTCTATTTTATTTCCTCTGGACTCCCATCCTATTCCCTGAACTCATATTCTCAAGTAAATTGTGAGCGTATAAGTCTTTGTCTTGAGCTCTGTTTTCAGGTGAATCCAGGCACCAAAAGTGACTTTAATAAGCAGATCCTCCATGTGGAATTTTGGAGTCTAACCCTACAACATTGATTCCAAGACTATAAGGACCCTTGCTGGTGGTGAGTGGTGAGTGGTACGTCACAAATGCTGATGACCCCTGGCATGCAGTAGGGTCACAATTACTACAACTCTTGGCCCAATGTGGTGGCTTATGCCTGTAACCCCAGCACTTTGGGAGGCCAAGGCAGGAGGATTTCTTGAACCCAGAAGATCGAGACCAACCTGGGCATCAATAGCAAGACCTCGTCTCTACAAAAAGAAAATCAGCCAAGCATGGTGACGTGAGCCTGTAGTTCCAGCACTCAGAAGGCTGAGGTAGATTGCCTGAGCCCAGTTCGAGGCTGCAGTGAGCTGTAATCATGCCACTGCATTCCAGCCTGGGCAACAGGGTGAGACTCTGACTCAAGAAAAAAAAAAATAGGACTCAACTGTAGTCGATTAGAATGAGATATAGGCAGAAGATGAAGCACTGGGTTATATGGTGGATATGGTACTTGAATATTATAGAAGCAATTCTAATTCTAATCCACTAGTGCCAAGGTTGAGAAACCCTGGTCTAGTTCCTCTTGGAGCAGGGCTTGCAATTGACAAGCACTGGCTGCCACTAGTTCCAAGGCAGACTGGCTTCCGGTAAGCACTTTAGAAGAAGATGACAGACTCAGTTATCCAAGTATCAGTTATCAGGGTGCACTATGAAAGCCAGAGGCCCTCTGGGGCAATGTAGCCACAGAGAAGACTGTGTTGAAAATCAGCCCCAGGATCTAATCATAAGCGTTAGATGCTGCAAAGGGTTAGCTGTGAAGGAGTCCAAACGCACAGCCTTGAAGCATCACCTAATGCCAAAGCCCGGGCCCTAGTAGGAAAAGAATGGAACTTTGAGTTCTGGAATGAGGACATTTGTGTGGGTCTTATAATCTTAAATTCTAAGTTTTTAAAAAATCTTCCACACCAAGAGTCTCAGCCTTCTCTCTCTCTCTCTCTCTCTCTCTCTCTCTCTCTCTCTCTCATTGGAGACAAGATCTTGCTCTGTCACCCAGGCTAGAGTACAGTGGTACAATCATACCTCACTGCTGCCTCAAACTCCTGGGCTCAAGCGATCCTCCTACCTCAACCTCTCAAGTAGCTACAACTACAGGCATGTATCACTGTGCTCAGCTAATTTTTCATTTTTATTTATTTATTTGGAGTCAGAGTCTTATTCTGTCGCCCTGGCTGGATTGCAGTGGTATGCTCATGGCCACCGCAGCCTTGACCTGCTGGGCTCAGGCGATCCTTCCGCCTCAGCCTTCCACATAGCTGGAACCACAAGCATGCGTCACCACTCCAGGCTAATTTTTTGATTTATTGTAGAGACGAGGTCTTGCCATGCTGCTCAGGCTAGTCTTGAACCCCTGACCTCAGGCAGTCCTCTTGCCTCCGTCTCCCAAAATTCTGGGATTACCGGCATCGCCACTGTGTCCAGCTTAGCTAATTTTTTTTTAAATTGCTGTATAGATGGGGTCTCACTATGCTGCTCAGGCTGGTCTCAAACTCCTGACATTAACTTCCACTCCAGCCTCCCAAGTAGGTGGGATTACAGGGATGAGTCACCACACCCTGTCTTCTTCCTCTTGATAAAAGAAAGCAGCCTCCCTTTGTCTGGAAATGCTGCAAAGAATATGCCTGAAGCAAATGCACCATAATATGACCTAATTTTTCTCAATATTCACCCCATTGCCTCCCCATTGTCTCAAGCCTGTAACCAGGGTCAGATGCTATCACGGCCCACGTGGGGAATTGCAATCACTACTCCAGGAGGAACTAGACCAGGGTTTCTCAACCTTGGCACTAGTGACATCTTGAACTGGATAATTCTCTGTTGCGAGGACTGTCCTGTGTATTGTAGATTGTTTAGCAAGGTCTCTGGCATCTACCCACTAGAAGCTAGTAGAACTCTCCCAGTAATAACAGCCAAAAATGTTTCCAGACATTACCAAATATCTCCTGGAAGTAAAAATCACCCCCCAGTTGAGAATCACTGAACTAGATGAACTCCAAAGGCGGGGCAAAATGGGCTAAGATGTATCAGTAGGAACAAGACAGATATATGTGTGGTGAGAACGAATACTAGACCAGAGGAATCCAAATTAAAAGGCTGGACGGGGAAAGCTTGTGATGTGAGGCCATTCATCTGGGACTCTGGATTTCATGTTTGAACAAGAACACTTAGAGTTAAGTCCTAAGATATAGCCTTGTGTTCTCCATAAATACTGAACATGAGAAGGGCCTGAGCTGAATGAGGTTGAGATGCTAGAACAACCTCTTTTTTTTCCATTGTGAAAAAGTCTTTAAGGAAAAAAATTGAGTCAACAAAAAATTTAACAAGTTTCACTTAGCAAAACACACCCAAACGAAAATCACAGTACAAAGAAAATTTTCAGTCAAGGCCTCACCAATTCCTACAGTATTCGTATTGTGTCGCAATTCTCAAAACTAAATTTTTAAAAAGCTTAAACTTAACCTGCAGGATTTTAAATGGAAATATAAACTAGAATAAACAAACGAGACATATTTGAATCAGGGAGCTGGCACCTTTGAGTCTGCCAAAAGCACATGTCCCCGGTGTGTTCACTGTGATGTAGTGTAAAAGATCCATACTGAACACACTTAAACTGCTTAAACTAGGACCCACACTGAACATACTTAAACCCGGATAACATTACTCTGAAGTATACTACCAAAATGTCAATTCAGAAAAAGCTGAAAATAGTTTGTTTACTCAATATCACATGCTAGAAGAAAAGTTCGCGTGAGAAAACACCGAAGAGGTAACTTTTAAATCCAGATTTCACAAACTCATGGTGCAAAAAGGGTCCCATAGCTTCGTCTACAGTTACAATACTCTTCACCTCTGTGAAAATTTGATTGAAATAACTCAAATATTGCTACCAAATGAGTCGTATCTACCCATGCTGTTCTAACCGCTACAGCTGGCCCCAGAACAGTCACTCACTGATTGGCTGACAAAACCTTGACCCGCTAGTCTCAGGCGATCCTTCCACTTCAGCCTTCCAAGTAACTGGAACTACAAGCAAGCACACCACACCTGGTTAATTTTTTAAAATTTATTGTGGAGACGAAGTCTCACCATATTGCCCAGGCTGGTCTCAAACTCGTGGGTTCAGGCAATCCTCTCAACTCTGCCTCCCAAAATGCTGGGATTACAGGTGTGAGCCACCGCACGAGGCTTTATTTATATTTATATCAGGCAAGTATGGCTTACAGTCAAAAGGCCCCCAAATTCTACTTGAAGCTTAACAACACAGAAGGCTCCAGGGAAAGTCCAGGGGCTTCTTCTTTTTGTTCCTAACCACACTGGGGTCAGGCAGTTGGGACGGAGGTGGCACCATGTCCCAAGTCTGGGAAGCAAGACTGCATGATCAGAGGCCAGCAGGCGAATGTGATTCACGGAATGCAGAGGAGCAAGAGCCACCACTGGGCCACCAAGATGTCACCAATGAGAAACAGTTGCCTCAGGCTTGGAGTCTCCATGTTCCTGCTCTCACATCCGGCACCTCCATGGTCCCTCAGAGCACCTAGAGGAAGGTGGGATGTGGGGGTCTGCTAGAACAATCTCAAATGCATTTTGAGAAAGAATTCAGAAGGCTCAGGGAATCAGGACTATTAGAATGCATGTATTACATGGACTGAAGGATCACCACGAGACTATGTTTCCCAGAAGTAAGGATGTTGGAATGAACTTACTGTAGAAGGATTTGTGATGAATAAGAGCACTGTGTGAATTTCAGGAAAGTTCCAGTAAGAGACTTGCTGCACCGTTCCCTAGAGTCCTGCAGGGCCATGCCTTCTGAGGTAGAGAACTCTTCTCCATTGGAAAACCTAAGTACAGGAGCAATCTACTGAAATATGGACATCATATAGGATCTAGCAGCCTAAGTTGGTCCAGAAGACACAGGTGAATTACATGAATGTGTGATTCAGACTCCCACGGCACGTACTTTTATAGCATTGACGACACTTCCTCAAGTCACTCCTATGGCCTCTTGGGAGTTCGTTATGACTGCCTAACACAGAATAAAACATCTGAGCCTTGTTCACAGATGGGCAACATACTATGTTGGTGAATAGGTAAAATTGGACTGCAACACTTTAAACCAGGGCTGTCCAGCCTTTTGGCTTCCCTGGGCTGCATTGAGTAAAGAGGAATTGTTTTGGGCCGCACATAATATAGTTAATATATATACATTATAAGACTTCTTTTTACAAAATGTTTTTATTATAAAGTTTGGAAAAATAAGAACAGTGTAAAACTAGTGGGAAATTTGACCTTGTTTTTGTAAAACTAATTTATCGATGTCTGACTCAATGAAAGTGGTCACCATTCTGAGTGAGCTCTCAAGGTGCTCATCAGAAATGTTTGTTTGAATTTTGCTCCTCATGTGCTTCATCATTCAAAATAGCGGCTCACAAATGTAGGTGCTGCTGAAAAGTGATGTCATGAATGAGGTGTGATTGTGAATTTCAAAAATGGAACTACATATGGGGTCATGAAGAAAATAAATGCTGATACATGATGTTAAAAGATTTTGTGGTGGACGGGCTCGGGGGCTCAGCCTGTAATCCCAGCAGTTTGGGAGGCCAAGGCGAGTGGATTGCCCAGGCAACTTGGTGAGATCTTGTCATCAAAAATTAGTCGGACATGGTAGCACGCGCCTGTAGTTCTAGCTACTTGCAAGGCTGAGGCGGAAGGATCGCCAGAGCCCAGCAGGTTGACACTGGGGTGGCCGTGAGTGTGCCACTGCACTCCAGCCTGGGCCATGGAGCGAGACTCCAACTCAAAAATAAAAATAAAAATATTTTGTGGGGCAGCTTTACTAGCTGTCCTGGGCTGCATGTGGCCTGCAGGTCACAGGTTGGACATGCCTGCTTTAGACCCTCTCAGGGATGCTCACAAGAACAATGGCCGGTGGGGGACTCTTTCCAGTTGGCAGTGCTTGGAGCAGCACACTTTGTTGTTTACTTTATAGAAGAAGAAGTAGCCTGAAGTAAAAAAGATTTATGAACCTCTAGATTTTCCCATTCTTGCCTACGGTGACTCTGCCAACATTCACAATTACCAGAACTATAGCATTCTTGATCAACGTGACCTCAGTCAAAGAATCCACTTTATAGCCCAAAACAAAAGTGACAATATACATATGACCATAGAGCACACTAATATTGCCATAGCCCTCATCACTCAGATTCAGCTAGCCTTCTAAAATAGTGGAATGGCCTATTGCAAGCTCAGCTAATATGTCTTTCTAGGCTCGGGATGTGGCCCTCCAAGATGTAGTAAATGCACTGAACCAAACAGTGTCCCCAGCAGCTAAAGACATGGCTCCAGAAATTCAGAGATGAGAGCAGCTTTGGTCGATCTTATTATCACTCCTAGTGACTTGCAGAATTTGTGTTTCCTGCCTCTTACATCTAGGCTTTGCTAGATTGCAGTAATTGGTTCCCCAGGGGTTGAGTGGTGGATGCTTCCACCAGGATACACAGTATGAAATTCATTGTACTTGAGACTCTTACTCTCACTTGGTTACTTTGTGCATCTCACGGGAGTGGACCAGCCTACAAAGAAAGGAGTTACTATGCCGGTGGGAATAATCAATTGTGATTAGCAAAGGGATCTGGAATTGTTACTACACAATGGCTGTAGGGAGGAATATATCTGGAATCCAGAGAATTTGCTGGGGCTTGTGTTGGTGTTTCTGGACAGGCAATTACAGCAATCATGGCTCAACCAGAGCAAGGAAAAGAAAGCTGAAGGTCTGGGTTACCTCACTTAGACCAGCTGATGTTTTGGTCAATGGTGTCGGAAAGTTAGGATGGGCAGAAGACGGAATTCATGAATACAAATGGTCTTGACTTCAGCGCTGCAAAGGACACTGAAGATGACTCTATTAACTTTCTTATATTAAGTCTTTGCCAAGAGTATGGCTGCTCGTCACCTGAAAGGGAAGCTCTGTGATGGACTGGACATAGCAGAGGGCACAAGCAGATCAGAGAGGAATGTTATGGACACTATCTGTGTCCTTCTGTGTACCTTCTGTCATCACTTCAAATTCCTTCAGCCTCTTATTCTAACCACGGCTCCGGTGACCTATTCTGAGCAGGGCTTGCTGAGCTTTGGGCAAGTACAACAATGACAGCACCTCTCCTCTCACTCTCTGCCCCAGCGCATCCCTGACTTGAGAGTTAGCTTGGCGTTCACAACTGTGCAACTTGAAGTGTTAAGTAGTTAATGCTCAGGACCATTAACCTTTGATCAAAGAGGACAGGAGCTGACATAAAAATGCTTCCTTCATTCTTGTCTACAATGGACAGTTCTGAACGCATTTCATAAAGCTTCTTAGAAGTTCCTACAGGATTCAGAAAACATTCAAACATGGTGACCACCAACTCAATAACCCATCCTTAGATTGTGTCATCCTTCCTCCTTTTGTCTTCTTTCCCTTCCTCTTCCCTCACTTTTGCTCCCTCAGGTCAAATCTTCAAATAAATTATTAGATATAAATTTCACTTTTGGGGTAATCCAGGCGAGGAGAAGGGAGAAGGGAATTTAATTTTTGGACACACGTTTGAGATGCCCATAAGACAGCCAAGTGGCAATGTCAGGTGGTAGGGTAATGGATACACAAATCTGGAGTTCAGGGAAGAGATCTAGGCTCCTGAAATGCATTTCATTTCCCAACTTTGAGGAGGGCTGTAAACATACAGGTAAATAAATGATAGATAATAGGACAAGAAAGCACTTACACCTGTCATATAAAGAGTGTCCACAGAAGCAGTCCGAGGCTGAGCAGGAAGGGGTCTTTGTAAATATAGGACTAGATCCTGCTCTTAAAAGGGAAGTCATTTGAAAGTAACAAGTATTACAAGTAGTGTTGACTACAGCGCATTAAGCTCATTAATGGTTCCCTGCTATTCCTGCTAACTTTTCCACCAAGTTTTATCTTCAGATAGACACGGAATTTTACCTTGCACAGCTCATTTGTTACTTTTTAGTGACTCCATTCCTGGAGGGTTTTTTTGCATTCCTATGGTATTCAGTCTCTTTTTTTTCCTACTGTTGTTGTTGCATTTACTCATTAGACTGTAATTTATTCACCTGTTTAATTCTGGGTCCCCAATAACCGTGCCCTACTTCTAAACGGGATCCCTGTCTTTGTGTCTCCAGAACTTAACACAATGCCTGGCATAGAAGTGGTTCTAGTTGTTTGTCAGATGAATGAATGCATGCATGACTGTATCCCGGCATCCCCTTGCAAAGGATTGTATTGAGCAGGAGCAAATAAATTGTTCCCTTTGAATTCCAGCTCACTTATCTGAGCTATACCTCTCTTCAGTCATTTATTTTGTGTCCTATTTGGCATATATCTGTGTCTGCACATTGTCCAGTCCTACCTGAATACCTGAATACCAATGTGTCTGCACATTGTCCAGTCCTACCTGAAAAAAACCTCTATACCTGGAATCAAAATGCCTAGCATAAAACAGGTGCCAGGAATATGGAATAAATAAATCACCTACTTTGCAACCAGCAACACTGGCATCATTTATGGCTCTCAAATGTATATGTGTGTAAACATCACCTTGTTAAGATACAGATTCTGATTCGGTAGATCTGAAGCGCACAGGAGAGGCTGCATTTCCTTAAAAGCTCCCGGATGATACCCAAGCCGCTGGTTTACCGACCACACATTGAGTAACAAGGTCATGAGGGTCAAGGCTCTTGACCTTAGCTGTACATTAGAATCAGCTGAGAAGATATTAAAAGTACTAATGTCTGAGTTCCACCTCCAGGGATTCTGATTTAGTCCATTTAAGCTCGTCAAAGTTTAAGTAGCAAGGATCTGGAGATAACAGAGCTTTATATATGCAAAAAAAGAAAACATTCAATTGATTATTAAAACATTATTAATGAACTGCTACAAGCACCTGAATAAACCACTCTTCTAGAGAAAGTAAATAACACACAGCATCGGATCCCCGCTCCCAAATCAGTTTCCGCGCGACAGAGGCCCTGCCCCCGCCGATCTTTTACACCCCCCCCCCCGCGAAGCCTTGTTCCGCCTCGCCACGCCCATCGAGTGACGCCCCGCCCTCTCCGCGTCCATTGGCCGCTCCCCTTTTCCCACCGCCTCTTCTTCCTTCTCTACAGGCGACTTCCGGCGCTGAGTTGGTCACGTGCCCGGATGTGGGAAGTGGTAGGGGAACGGCTGCTTCCCGTTCAACGCTTTACTGAGGGGTGCGTCCCAGTGGCAGTGGCTGCCCAGGCCCCATCCAGTCTCGATCTTGGAGGACCCGCCTCGGCACAGCCGGGCTCGGTGCGGCCTTGCGGTAAGCCTTCGGCCGCGGCTGTCCATAGTCCCGGCGGCGTCAGGGTCTGAATTGGTTCCTCACTCCCGCTGCTGTCTGCGCCCCTGGGCTCAGGCACCCCTCCCTCGGTGGTCAGGCCCTCCCTTTCCTTCCCCTCTTGTCTCAGTTAGGCGCAAAGTCGGGTCAGAGCATGCTCCACCCCCTTGAAGTCCTGGGGTTTGGAAGAATGCACAGCTGGGGGAAGATCCTCGCACGCCCCTCTCCGGTTCCGCCCATCAGAACCACATTTCATTTGTGCAAAATGGCCCTGGTCATACGCTGCTTGGCGTGGGCGGGGAGAGGAGGGCGTGACAGTGCCTTCCCGTGTCCACCCTCACATTTCCCTCCCCTGAATCTCTTAAGTGCATTTCCCGACCTCTAGGCACAGTTTTCCCTGCTGGCTGACAGTGTTCCACGCACTAAGATGTCTCCACGGCACACGCGGCTCAGCGCACACGGGCACTCACTGCTCACCAGCTGTTTGTCACGGGGTGTAAGGGTCCAGCTGAGTTTTAGGAAGTAAGAACCGACACAGAGTAGGCAGTGGCCACCTGCCTTCGAAGCGTGGCCAGATACGGGTTCTTAGACCTGGAAAATAATTGTGGAGGACCTCTAGTGATTTATATACTGACTTCCAGAAAAGCACTGTAAAGACTGGAGAGCTGATCACTAGACCTGTAGAACGTAAATGCCGTGAAAGCACGGGTCTTCATGAACTCGTCTGTCATGGTCACCACTGCAGTCTAGAACAGTGCCTGACACTTAGTAGACATCAGTATTTACTGAATGAATGGCCACTTACTGCTTTTCATTATGCCTAAATGTCCAGTGCTCTTCTTGCACCGCTTACCTACCAAACGCTCAGTCGTTGCTTTTGACCAAAAAGGCACTACGTGGGAAACTCTGGGTCATTTATTGACCAGTTTTTACTATTCACTTCAGGTTACCTCGAGAAGTATTTGTTAAGTAAGAACACAAAACTAGGATAGAGCATGAGAGAGAGCGAGCTTGTTATCTAGGAGCTTACAATCTCATGATCTCATGAACCAATTAGACAGCAAGTGCTTGATTGTTTAGTAAATGCAACAAGTGCTGTAGAAATTTAGAGAGACCAATTTGGATTAAGATCTTTATTTATTGAATCAACTTCATGTAAACCGTGAAGTATAATTAGAGTTTGCATAGAGGAGATTATATTTCTTTCAAGGAAAAGTGCCTAAGCAACGATTTAAAGCCCAAAATAAACAGAATGCTTGGAGTGGAAGGTTTGTATTTGAGAACATTAGGAAAATGTGGTGTAAGGACGGGGTGTGATGAAAACTATCTTTTAAGATTATTTGCTTGTTGTTCAGGATCATGAAAGATTACAAACAGATAACCAGGTGCTGTAGTGTTCAAAAAATTAAAAGTTGATACGAACCTGGGTTAGTATGTTGGAAATGGGAAAAGAAAGAATAAATTATGTGTAGGTGGGGTGAAATCACAGAATATGGTAGCAGATTTTGTGTTGACAAGGGAGGGGAGAATCAAATATGGCAGATTTTGAACCTGGACTTTGCTTATAGATGTGAAAGTTGGAAAGGGAGACTCTTGGAGGAGCTATAGCTGTTATGTTATTTGGTGGTGTTGTATTAGTTAATTTGGGCATTTATTAAGTGTTTACTTTGCCAAGTTCTAGGAATACAAAGATGATTAAGGCATGGTTTTTACCTACAGATGACTACTTTAATAGGGAATAGAATATAATTAGCTAGAAAATACAATTCATAAATACTGCATTATCAGAGTAGAGGGGAAATGTTAGAGAAATAGAAAATAAATCATTATTTGTGAGGAAGGGAACTACTTCACAGAAAAGGTGACATTTTAGCACTATCTTGAGGGATGAGCTGGAATTTCCCAGGGGGAAGAGAATTCTAGGAAAAGGAAATTGCGTGAACAAAAGCCCATAGATAGAAAAGTAAACTTTCCAGTGTGTCTTAGGCATAGGATGAACTAGAACATAGTATCTAGGCCCTAGAATTAGGAGATTAACAACATTGACACTTGGAGGTTAGGATGGGTGAGGGTGTAAAGAGATGGAGAAAAAAGCAGTTGGGGAGAATTGTACTTCATGGCTTCTTTATTCTCTGAAAGGTGGGCGGTGAGGTCATTTGCAGAGGGAGGAGGCTGACACTAGAGTAAGTGACATCTGGTAGTCCAAGAGAAACGGAGGAAAGAATACAGTTTATGGATATTGATCAAAACAAGATGAACTGGTCTACAAACGGTACAATAATAGAAGAGGATAGTGTGGGTAGGGAAATGAACACAAGCCTCCAAGCTAGTGGAGAAGAAGTAAGCTTGGAGAGGGCAGCTAGACTAAGAGGACAGGAAGGAAGGACATGTTAAAAGACTAGAAGCTGAGATGAAGTGAGAGAGGGTTAGAAGTGGGAAGATGTGATTTTTTTTTTTTTTTTTGAGAAAAGCAATTTTTGGAGTTGGAGCACAGATAGAAGTTTCCCAGATTGAGTAAAATACAGGAAAGCCCTAGTTTACAAAAGTGTCATTTGTGTTATAAAAATGCATTGTAAATCATTTATTTAAAACACATGACTTTTTCAATTTCCCATGAAAAGAAACAGTTCCTAGGCAAGGACATGTATTATTTTCACATTTGCATTGAAAAAAATGCATATACACGCACATATGGATGAAAAATAGAGTTTAACAATATTTTAGCTTAAGCTAATGTTTGAAAAGACATTGAAAAAAATGGAGATAAGTGGAAATCTATTTTCATACAACTTTTATTGAGAGACTCATATCATAAATTTCACCCTTTTCAATTGTATAATTCAGTGATTTTTCAGCATACTCATAAGGTTGTACAACCATCATTACTATTAATTCAAGGACACTGTCATCACCCCCAAGAAAAACTCCATACATATTAGCAGTCACTCCTCCATCTTCCTTCCCTTCCAGCCCCTGGCAGTCACTGATCTTTCTGTCTCAATGAATTTTCCTATTCTGGGCATTTCATATAGATGGGATCATACAATATGTGGTCTTTTGTGCCTGGCTTCTTTCACTTAGTGTAATGTTTTCAAGATTTGTAAATGTTGTAGTGTGTAATACTTTTACAGCCAAATAATATTCTATGACTATACTACATTTTTCTTACCTGCTTGTCAGTTGCTGGACATCTGAGTTGTTTCCATTTTTTGGCTATTGCAAATAATGCAAACATTCATGTACAAGTTTTTGTGTAGACATGTATGTTTTCAGATCTCTTGGAAGTAGAATTGCAAGATCATGTTTGAAACTTATGTTTAATTTTTTGAGGAACCACCAAACTGTTTTCCACAGTGACTGCACTGTTTTATAATTCTACCATCAACGTATGAGAGTTCCATTTTCTTTCTTTGTTGACTTTTTTGAGTCAGAGTTTCACTTTGCCACTCAGGCTGGAGTACAGTGGCACACTCATGGCCACCGCAGCCTTGACCTGCTGAGCTCAGGCTATCCCCCTGCCTTAGCCTTCCAAGCAGCTGAAACTACAGGCGCATGCCACCACATCCGACTAATACTTTGATTTGTTGTAGAGACAAAGTCACCAAGTTGCCCAGGCTGGTCTCGAACTCCTGAGTTCACACAGTACTCTTGACTTCACCTCCCCAAATGCTGGAATTACAGGCATGAGCCATCATGGCTGACGAGAGTTCCATTTTTTCTACATCTTCACCAACAGTTGTTATTTTCTGTTGTTTGTATTTTAGCCATTCTAGTGGTGGGTATCTCATTGTGGTTTTGATTTGCATCTCTCTAGTTGCTAATGGTGTTGAGCATCTTTTCCTGGACTTATTAGCTACTTGAATATCTTCTTTAGAGAAATAGCTATTCAGGTCTTTTATTCAGTTTTTAATTGGGTTATTTGGGGTTTTTTGTTGGGTTGTAAGAGTTCTTTACAAGGGAGGACCCCCCAAAAAACTCAAAATTATCTTTTGGAAGCTGGGCCCCTTGTAGTACAAGCTTTCCCTGTTAGGTAAGTGTTCTAGGAACCTATTAGTGTACCAGCTAGCATTGTTGTGAGAGACTGCGTTCGGCCTCTGGGGATTATTTTTTTTTTTTTTTTTAAGATTCTTTCAAGGCATTTGCCCATTTCATGATGGGTGTTTTACTGAGCGCACCTGCCCACGCCACGCTGAGTGTTTGGTAGTTGACCAGAAATGGCATGGCCCCCATGCCTGCCCTCCCCATTCACCCAATCTCACCCTGTTTGACTTGTTTTGTTTTGTTTTCCCTGATGAAAAAAGTATTCAAAGGGAAATGTTTTGCCAGGAAGAGGTGAATCAAAAAACAGCAGAAGCACTAAAAGGCATACAAATTGATGAGTTAAATAAACTGTTTTGAGCTGTGGAAAAAGCATCTCTATAGGAATATTGCATTAAATAGAGAGTACTTTGAAGGTGACTGAAGTTTAAACATGAAAGAATAAATGCACAATTTTTTAAATAAATAAATTTCATTTGTATATAGGAAACCATATTGAAAGGTTGAGTATGAGTTTTAAAATTTTTTCTTAGATCTTGCATATGTGTTTGTGTCTGTGTTATAGTATTTGATGAGCATTTCCAAACATTTTAGAGGTTGATAGCACTAGTGCTTTAATTTCATTTCCAAACTCACAGCTTTATACGTTTATGATGTAGGTATATTCATATATTAAATAATCTTTTTTGCTAAGCTTATTAACCAAAAGTCATTTTTGAACCATCAGCGGAACACTATAAGGCAGAATGATCTTGAGAATGAATTTAACAGCTACACTCTGAATTTTTTAGCTGAGAAAAGATGACAGCAATCAAGCATGCATTGCAAAGAGACATTTTTACACCAAACGATGAGCGCCTGCTAAGCATTGTGAATGTCTGCAAAGCAGGGAAGAAGAAAAAGAATTGTTTTTTATGTGCCACAGGTGGGTATTTGGTAAGAAAAATTACTGGGTTAGTATGTTTTCACTTCTTAGGGGGCGTTTTCTCTTTGTTTTAAATATTCTCATGATCTCTATAATTGGAAAGATTGTTGGGTTAACAAATTCCTAGTCAACACTTGCTTTTGACAGACTGTTAATGGTTGCCAATCTAGTGGGAGTGAAATGGTATCTCATTGTGATTTTGTATTGTGTTTCCCTAGTTAATAATGAGATTGAGCATCTTTTCATGAATCCCTTAGCCATTTTCCTTATCTATGAAATTTGCCTCCTTAAATCTTTGGTCATTTTTCTATTGTGTTGATTGTCCCTTTACTGATTTGTACAAGCTCTTTCTATAATCTGGATGCTAATCTTTTGTTGATTGTACATATCCCAGTTTGTGGTGGTCTTTTCACATTTTATGGTGCCTTTTAATAAAATTTAAAATTTTGATTCAAAAAAATTAACCAGTCTGATCCTTATGGGTTCTCCTTTTGTGTCTCAAGACAGCAGTCTTGAGACACAAAAGGGATGTTTCATCCATTTTCCATGGGCAGGGGTTGGGGGGATCATCAGGCATTATATTCTCATAAGGAGTGCACAACCTAGATTGCACGCACAGTTCAATCTCATAGGAGTGCACAGTAGGGCTTGCGCTCCTATGAGACGCTAATGCCACTGACAGGAGGATGCTGATCTGACAGGAGGCAGGCTCGCTTGCCACTTTCCTCCTGCTGTGCTGCCCAGTTCCAAACAGGTCACCCGCTGTCACCCCCAGGGGGTTGGAGATGCCTGTCTTACGATATCCTTCCCGGATATCTTTTAAGCAGTCGTAAAAATATTTTTCTATGTTATATTCTGAAATTTTTATAATTTTGTCTTTATACCACCTGAGTCCATATATATATTGATGATGTTGTAAGTGTGTCTGTTTCTGGATTCTCTGATGTATTTTTTTATTTTGTTTTCGCTCTTTACTCTTTCACCTAAATTTTAGAATCAATCTGTCAAGTTGCAAATTTTGTTGGAATTTTGATTGGAATTGTTTTGAACCCGTAGCTCAATTTGAAGAGAACTTGTATTTTTATGCTGTTGAGTCTTCATATCCTTGAACATGGTGCAGTTCTCCATTTATCTAGATCTTTTACAATAACTTTTCATAAGTTTCATTATTTCCTCTAAAAACTTTGCATGTATGTTGTTGGATATATTCCTGGGTATGTATTTATTCTTAGATTTTTTTATACAGTCATGAATAATAGTCCTTATTAACAACACTGTTACATTTTAAAAATCACTTATTGTTAGAATCTTGAAATGCAGTTGGTTTTTTTTATATAGCTGTCTATCAGTCTTGCTACACTTCCTTATTCTCATTATTTGTCTATAGACTCTGAAAATAGTGATAGTTTTCTTCCTTCCTTTATAGTCTTTATATCTTTATTTTTGTTGTCATTGTTTGCTAGTTAGGACCATCAATGCAGTCCTGATCGCAAAGGAAATGACTTCACCTTTAAGTATGATATTTGCTATAGGTTTTTTGTAGCTGTTCTTAATAATGTTAAGGAAGCTCCTTTCTATCCCTGGCTTCTTTTTAAAAATCATGAATGGATGTTGAATTTTATCAAATTTTATGCTTTTTTATAACACTGAGATTATCATATAATTTTCTCCCTTAACTTGTAAGTGTGGTGAATAATTACACCTGGTTTTTCAAAGGATAAATTTACTTGTTAGAATAATTTGACTCAATCATAATGTACCATATGCCATTGATTATAGCATATATTATTATTTCATATTCTACTAAAAAATGCTATGATATTGCATTATTGCTAAGACATACCTGGATTTCAGAGATTTTTAAATTTGAAAAAAAGTACATCTCTGATTTGATGAAATGAAGTATTATCTTTTGTATATCCCTTGGCTTGTCAACACAGTATAACAATTACTCTATTTGCATCCTTGTTCATTAGTTACATAGTCCTTTAATTTTCTTTTTCAACCTGTCTTTGTTAGGCTTTATAACCAAAGTTATAAAATAAATTAGAAGTAGTCCCTTGTTTTCTATACACTGGAATAGTTGTGTGTGTTTGGAGTTATTCATTCCTTGGAAACTTGGTAAAAGATACCAGCAAAACTGTTGGACTAGGTTTTTTGGGGGTGGGGGTAAGAGGAGGATTTACTTACCAAAGTAATTGATTTATTAGTAATGGAACTTCTGATTCTGTTACTTTTCAATCAAACCAATGATAGTATTTTTTATTCTTGAGTCCGTTTTGGCAAGCTTCTTTTAATTTAGAGAATTTTTAGGACTTTTTAAGGAATACCACTTATTTTTCAAATATATTGGTATTCACTCCAATTCTGCTGCCAGATTAGTTTTTAGAAACTGGAAATTAGAACATGTCATTTTTCTAATTAAAATCCTTCAATGGCACTCCCACAGCTTCAGTTAAAGGACCTTTGTGATCTGCGCTCCCATCTCTTTTAGTGACTTCGCTTCCGTTAACCTTATTATTATGTACTATCTCTATTGAGCTGTTTATTTATTATTGTGCTTTAAAATGGTAGTATGCTCTTTCAAGCCTCACTGGCTTTACATAAGCCATTCACTCATTAGATTTTCCCCTGTACTTGTCCTTTAAAACTGGCCTGAAGCTTTATTTCTCAAATAATCTGCCTCTGACCCCCTAGTCTGATTTAGATGCCCTTGTTAGGATTCTGTGCATCCCTCAGTCAGCACTTGTTACAAAGTATCACTCCACTTTTAGTATCACATACTGAAAGTACCTGAAAGCTATATTTGCAATGACTTAATTAACAACGAATGAAGATAATAATATTCCTAATGGAAGTGTGTGTTTTACTCAACAGTGACAACTGAACGCCCTGTGCAGGTGAAGGTGGTCAAAGTCAAGAAATCTGATAAGGGGGATTTCTACAAAAGGCAGATTGCTTGGGCCCTTCGAGACCTCGCTGTGGTCGATGCCAAAGATGCTATCAAGGTAGGTTTTTCTTAGTTTTTTGACCTATGTTCAGAAAGCATTTTTCATTTTATAACTTAGTATATTATGTATTCTAATAAGATGGTCTAAACCTGTTTTGTCACTGCTGGTCTACCAGCTAAGCAAGAATTAGTCTAAAATGTGCTAGTCAACCTTCTACCCTCTCCTTCCACTCTTAGACTACTAAAAATAAGTAAATACGTATGCTTCGTGTTTTGTAGTTTTTTAAAGCTACAGTTAAGTTTTGTGCACAAGCTATACAAACTAGAGCAAAATAACCTTGATATATATTTCAGTATTTAGGTTACTTCATATAAAATCCATAAATTAGTATGGATTTTAAAATTAAAATCATGTGTATTATAGCCAAAGTGAGTCTTCCTTAGTTAGTCTTCATGAGTTAGTGTAGAGTCACCTTTTGAGGCTATGGTTTTGATGTCTGTGATTCAAGTAAAGGAAGTGATAGTGGGTTACACAACTTATGTTAAGGAATGAAAAGGATAAGATTTATAAGAATAGAAATCTCACACCTTATACTTAAGCCACGGTCAAACTCCAAGAAAGTCGACTAGTATGATAACCATGTTAGAAGACCACCTGTATTCCTAACAGTTCAAGGCTTTTCACAGCACTACCCTTTTTTCAGGGAAATCAGGTAGACCTCCTTTGATTAAATTAGGTGCTTCCTCCTCCTTATACTTACTAACCCTGCTCCTCCACTTCCTCTGCAGCCCAAAGGCACCTCCAGAACACTAGGGAACACATTGCACCACAACTTGTACTATTAATGGGACTAGTAGCTAAAGCTTCTGCTAATGAAACTACAGGTGTGCTTTGATTGAATTCGGCAAGTCTCAGACATTTACTTAAAGGCACAGAGGAGTAAACTACTTATGTGAAGCAATCTGATAAGATGAAATTCTGGTGTTACCCTTACCTTGTTACAAACCTCTGAGGACTGAAAATCTGGACAAAATGATGGGTAGTTGAGTCACGTGCAAAAAAAAGGTAAAAACAATTTTAAGAAAGCCCTGCATATCTGTATAATTCCGATTTCTTCCTAATGCAACAATACCTTTTTGTAGTAAGTATTTTAGGCAAACTGGGCTTTTGCTTTATCCCTAAGGAGCACCCAGTGTTTAGAAAAAGGTGGAATGAGAAACGGGGTTTGACAGATCCTTAGAGATTAGAAAAAAAAGTAGAATGAGATTAACATCTGAAAAACACTTTAATAAATAATTTCTTTTACCATGGGGAAGGATCAAGAATGGATACTTTTTTGGTAGTTTCCTGTTTAAGATAAAATGCTTTAAGAGCTTTTTAAAAATGCGCCTTTATTAAAAAGCCTTTTTCCCCCTAGTAGTTTTGTACTTCATAGCCCTGTGGACTTGCACAATTCAGCAACATGACTGAATGCTTATTTGAATGCTTTCTCACAGCTGACGCCTCATTGTGACGTGCTTGATGGATTTTTTTTTCATTTTGTGTAGGCACCTTGGTGTGTGTATACTATATATGGATATGAAACATAAAATTTTTATACGTAGCTTAACATTAGCCATTTAGTATCACACATTGATTTGCGTGAGTGTTGCCACTAGAGCACTCAGCCTCTTTTATGGCATTATGGGAAATATTCCCAGGGAAGAGATCATTTCCCATAAAGTTTCATATTAGTTGCCAGAAGTCTCAGGTTTTTTTTATAAGTAATAATGTAATTACCTTTTCATTGTAAATGCAGGTTTTTAATTTTTTTTACACTTCAATTCTGTTTATTAAGCTATAAATGGAAGTAATTCGTTTCATGCTGCTGTAATATGATTGTCATACCAAAGGTCAAGTCCTGGTCCCTAAAATATCCCAGTTCTTCACAGTAGAAGTTTGATATAGCTTCCCTTACCTTTAAGGTATTTACTTTTGTTTCCCCTCAGTAATACCTTAAATGAATCAAATATATTATTATTCTTACGTCCTGTAGAACATTAAGAACATTTGAGTCTATTGTTTAATTCCTTGAATGTGAAGAAAGGTTTTTTTTATATAATAGTCAAGTAGTTCTATATTCAAGGGAGAAATATTAACCTGGAATGGAATTATTGCCGTAACATGGCTTAAGAGACATGTAGAAGTCATAGGGTAATTCTCTCAGATTGGTTGAACTTCTTTATCACTTGAAAGAGCTTTAAGACCCACCAGCATTTTGGGCTTTAGAGACACCTTTATCTGCAAATTAGAAAACACGAGTGGTCTCTGCTTTTCACTTCACTTGTTCTTGGAAGGTATACCAGAATGCAGATTGTGTTGTTCTCATATGTTGTAATTAGGAGATACAGTCCTTATTAAGGAGTGAATGTCAAATCACACTTATGAAAAATAGCATATTATTAAAGAAAAGGTTTAACTCTAAAACTCCATAGGCAATTTGAAAAGAAAAATTAGGTTCATGTCCAAGCTAGAGACCGTTGTCACCTTACTGGTGAGGGAGCTGAGCCACAAAGCCACTGGGCATCCATCCTGTACTTCCACCCATAGACCTAATGGGTGTAGGAGGAAAATGACCAGCAGTATGTGGTTTCTCGGCTAGCTTCTTTTGTGGGGTACAACATTTTTGCTATATATGGAATTCTCTGAATCCTTCTTTTCATGTCTCTTAGCTTTTTTCCCCCCAAGAACAGCATCAATTCCTTTTTTTTAAAATGTAGATTTTACATTAACAAGAGGTATATGATAAAAAATATTGTCTTTTGTGTATTTTTATTGTAGGAAAATCCTGAATTTGATTTACACTTTGAAAAAATATATAAATGGGTTGCTAGCAGTACTGCTGAAAAGAATGCATTTATTTCATGCATTTGGAAATTGAATCAGCGATATCTCCGGAAGAAAATTGATTTTGTCAATGTTAGCTCACAACTTTTGGAAGGTAAAGTTAAATAAAAGTGTATACGTAAAATCAAGTTTAAGAAAATATGTAATTTGACATTATCCAAAGTTATAAGAATAGTGAATTACCTAATATTGGAAAGGAATTTTAAAGTAACTTTTCTTACTGCCGAAATGATGCTTGTTTATTGTAGACTATAAATACATTAAGTTAAATAAATTAAAATCACTTACTCAGAGAAAGCTACTGTTAACATTTTGTTAGATATTCTTCTAGTTTTTTTCTATTTTTAAAATAAATTTATATTGTTTTCTTTCTTTCTTTCTGTTTTTTTTTTTTTTTTTGAGTTGGAGTCTCACTCTGTCACCTAGGCCGGAGTGCAGTGGCATGCTCACGGCCACCACAGCGTCGACCTGCTGGGCTCCGGTGATTCTTCCATCTCAGCCTTCCAAGTAGCCAGAACTATAGGCGTGCACTACTGTACCTGGCTAATTTTTGATTTATTGTAGAGACAAGGTCTTGCCAAGTTGCCCGGACTGGTCTTGAACCCGCAGTTTCAGGCAATCCACTCGCTTCAACCTCCCAAAGTGCTGGGTTGACGGGCTGAGCCACCAAGCCCAGCCTATATTGTTTTCTAACACTCTTTTAAATATAATGTATCATGAACGTTTTTCATGTTATTAAATACTTACCTCAATAGTATTCCATTATGTGGATATATCATAATTTAATCATTTATTTTAATTTTCCAGTCTTTGCTTATTTTAAACAGCTCTGGGATGAATATTTGTAACGTATTTTTGTGCAGAGTGTAGCTATAATGGTTAAGAATGCAACTCTGAGTCAGACTGCCTGGGTTCAAATTCTGATATTGCCACTAACTAGCTATGTGACCTTGCGTCGCTACTTAGTTTCTATGTTTGGATTTCCCTTATCTCAGAAATAAAGGTAATAACAGTAGCTTCCTCATAAGATTGTTATGAGGATTAAATTACTTAATGTATGAACTTAATAAGAGCAGTGTCCGGTGGCCAAGTGCACAATAAGTGCTCATCAAATATTAGTTATTAGGTTATCGGGATAAAATCCTTGGACATGAAGTTAAGTAGGATATTTTTGACCAGTATTTCTTTAGGAATATTATTATGGATTATTTTGTGTTATAAGGAAAAAACTCTACCATAATTGAAAATGTACAATGAGATTTTATACTTTTAAATTTCTTTTCATAAGGACATAAACATTGTAAGAAGTAGCGCTTACTAATTAGTCAGCCTACTGCTGGTTTTAGGCTTGATGCTTGGAACTGGGAGACGGAGGTCACATATGTCAAACACCAGTAGGGCTAGGCTTATGAGGAGCCCCCAGGATTGCCATCTTACCAATACTGGTCCCCAATTTCTTGGTAATTGAGTGTGTTGAGGGAATGACCTTCAAGAAGCTTATGGTGATTTTTCATGCCTTGAAATGTGATCTAATTAGCTTTGAATGGCTTTTTTTTTTTTTTTTTACCATTTCATGGTTGAACATTCTGATGAGTCAGTGATTCACAAGCTTGATATTATATTTTCAAATATTATGTATTTCTAGATGTTATTTATTGCCTAAGACATATTTTAAGCCAATATGTTTCATTAGGAAAATCTTACAGGAAAATATATACCCTACTTGCATCTACCTCATTAAGAAATATTACCAAAATCAATGAGAAGAGTATTGCTGTTTTTGAAAGTATTTACTTTTTTCAGGACATAAAACAAAAGTGTAGACATGTTTATGTCTATAAACATTAACTCAATTGAGATACATTTTTTTTTTTTGAGTTGGAGTCTCACTCTGTCACCCAGACTGGAGTGCAGTGGCATGCTCCTGGCCACCACACCCACGACCTGCTAGGCTCCAACGATCCTTCTGCCTCAGCCTTCCAAGTAGCCAGAACTACAGGCACGCGCTACCACACCCAGCTAATTTTTGATTTATTGTAGAGACAAGGTCTCACCAAGTTGCCTGGGCGGTTCTCGAACCCACGGGCTCAGGCAATCCACTCACCTCAGCCTCCCAAAGTGCTGGGATTACAGGCCAATTGAGATACATTTTAAGAATACTAAGAAGATCCTTAAGGATTTCATTTTGAAAATCACTTTCTAAAAATCAATAACTGTTGCTTTGGTTAAGTGAAATTCAGGGAATAGCTTTATTAATGTCTAAAAACGTATTTTAATGGGGCTTGACAATCACAGCCATTAATCCCCATTTTTTAAAAAAAATGTCTCTAAGTTTTGGGTGATGTTAGAAAACACAAAATATTCCCACCTGCATTTAAGAGCCAAATAATCATCCCAGTAAGACCACTCTACTAATAAGTGCTAGGAGTGGCAACCTTCGTAGTTTTATGGCTGAAAATTGGAGTTAAATAATTGGCGCTTCTCAGCAGAATAAGGTTTTTAAAGAGGACTTTGTTAGCAGTTGAAGTAGAGTTAAGTGACCTTTTCTTTTTCATTCTTTTACTTGCAGCCAGATTTTAAAAAAAGCAAAATCTTTGACTTGAGTTTTTAAATGCCAGCTGTTATCTCATGTGTTTTTCACTTGCCTGAATCTTGTCCTTTCTAACTGTATTTTGCATTGTGTTCCTTTGTGAGGAATGTCTGGGTAAGGCTGGGATAATATAACTAGACTAAGAGCATGACCTAAACATAATTCCCAGGAAATAATTCGTTTCCCCGTTTTCTCTTCTAAGGGTTAGTTAGTACTGTTTCTTAAAAGACTAAGAGAAAATAGAAAGATAAATGTATTTTTAGTCACTATTAGAAAATGAGTAAGAAAAGTGAACACTGGAATTTTAGCTTCTTATGGCTCTTTCCACTTAGTAGTTGGCTTTTATGTTGTCTTTTGAACTTTAATTTAGCTTGAAGTTCAAATGAAATATGGGTAGTATTTTTGAAATTTAAGCCTGTATGCTTTTCCACCCACCTTTGCTTACTTTCCTCTGCTTTTTTCATACCTTTTTACTCTCCAGAACTGCCTAAAGTTACAGAAGGTGCGTAACACCTCTTCTTATTCTATTCCATATGTTTTTATTAGTTGCCATTGTTATGTACCGTTGGTTGCATATTTTATGAAATTATGTAAAGGGACAGATTTATTATTTAAAGTGTCCATATAGTAATAAAATAAATGAAAGTACTATTGGCTTTCAAAGGACATTCATTGGTCAGAAAATACTTCCGAAGCAGTTATTATGATTCTTTAAAATGTGTATTTATTTTAGGATTTTTTGTTTTGTTTTTTGAATCAGTATCTCACTCTGTCATCCAGGCTAGAGTGCAGTGGCACAATCACAGCTCACCACAGCCTTAACCTCCTAGGCTCAGGAGATCCTCCTGCCTCAGCCTTCAGAGTAGCTGGGACTACAGGCATGCGCCACCATGCCAGGCTCATTTTTTGATTTTTTTTGTAGAGATAAGGTTCACTATGTTGTCCAGGCTGGTCTCGAACTAGTAGGTTCAAGTGAGTCTCTTGCTTCAGCCTCCCAAAATGCTGGGATTACAAGTGTGAGCTGCCACGCTGGGCCATAAAAATGTGTATTTATTTTTAATGTCTACTTGTGTATGGACCTGTACAGAACGATTTGGGCAGTCCCTGCCCCCTAGTGGCTAATAAGCACTTAACTAAAATGAACTCTTCCACGCCTCTTTAAAGAATTTATATACTGTAATTTGTAACTGCTTGAACCAAAAGTTTTAGTTCTCTTTTTTTTTCTTCTGGGATGTTATCTAAATCTTCCTCATTGATTATCATTTTTAAAAGTGACTCTTTTGGTTTCTGACTCGTTTTTGTTTTTTGAGTTGGGGTCTCACTCTGCTGCCCAATCTGGAGTACAGTAGCACAATCACAGCTCACTGCAGCCTTGACTTCTTGTGCTCCGGTGATCCTTATGCCTCTGCCTTCTGAGTAGGTAGGACAATGGGCATATGCCACCACGCCTGGTTATTTTTTAAAAATTTTTTGTAGAGACAAGGTCTCACTTTGTTGCCTAAGTTAGTCTGAAATTCCTGGGCTGAAGCAGTCCTCTCACCTCAACCTCCCAAAGTGCTGGGATTGCAGGTATGATCCACCACACCCAACCAAGAGTGACTCTTTTGTTACTTCAAAGTAACTGTTTTTTGTTCTGGGACAAATGGACATATTTCAAGTCATGCTGAATGTAAATATTCATTTTCACATAAAATTATGAATACTAAAACCATCCAGTGTTTGCGATTTAAATTAAGTCTATAAAATCAGTAACCTAATGTAGCGTGCAAAATAACATCTTAGTAGTTAAAAATAATTTCTTTCATTTTACCTCTCCTAACCTCAAGCTTTATATGAAGCACTCACATGCTAAGTGTATTCTTTTAAAAAAAAAATGAGCTGAAACATTTATCCAGAAAGCACTTCAGATTTGACCTCTTAGTATTTTGTTATGAAGCATGAAGACTGTGTCCATTTTTATTATTTCAAATAGCCATGTTGTTGTTGCTCTTGCATTAGAATTATTATTATTATTTTGAGTTGGAGTCTCACTCCTTCACCCAGGCTGGAGTATAGTGGCACACACGCTCATGGCCACCCCAGCCTCAACCTTCTGGGCTCCCGTGATCCTTCTGCCTGAGCCTTCTGAGTAGCTGGAACTACAGACATGCGCTACCACACTGGGCTATTTTTTTATTTTATTGTAAAGACAAGGTCTTGCCAAGTTGTCTGGGCTGGTCTCGAACCCGCAGGCTCAGGCAATCTATTCGCCTTGGCCTTCCAAAGTGCTGAAATTACAGGCTGAGCCACCAAGCCCGGCAGCATTAGAATTATTGAGAAAGCTTCTATAGCTCACCTTCAGAAATGTTATTGACATATGTGAGTTGTTTTTGTTTTTTTTTTTGAGTTGGAGTCTCACTCTGTCGCCCAGACTGGAGTGCAGTGGCCACTCCCAGCCACCGCAGCCTCGACCTGCTGGGCTCCGGCAATCCTTCCGCCTCAGCCTTCCAAGTAGCTATAACTACAGGCGTGCGCTACCACACCCGGCTGATTTTTGATTTATTGTAGAGATGAGGTCTCGCCAAGTTGCTCAGGCGGGTCTCGAACCCGCAGGCTCAGGCAATCCACTTACCTCAGCCTCCCAAAGGCACGGGATTACAGGCTGAGCCACCAAGCCCAGCACATGTGAGATTTTTTTAAACAATGAAGTGGAAAATTCAGTTAATATTTTCAATGTCCAACATAAATTGTGGATTATAGATGCATTTTTCTTTTTAATTAAAAGTTACTTGGAAAAAATATACAAATCAAAGACGAAAAGAACAAAAATAAAAAAAGGAAATCAAATGGTTTTCCTGTATACTGAACTCATAGCTACTTTTTTTTTTTAGAGCAACAACTACATCAGCTAGGAAAAAATGGTTAGGTTTGTGCTTCCCTGTTTTATGTTTTGTTTTTGTTTTTTAATTTATTTAATTGTGTTTTGGGAAATTTTGATGAAAGCCTGTTTTATTACTTGTAAGTCAGTGCACTGGGGTGCATGCATGCTTTTTATTTTTATTTTTTTTTAGGACTTTATTTCATTAACATATGAAATTCCTTATAAAATAAGCTTTTTTTATATATTTTGACTCACTCCTATTTTTCAGCCACTAGAAGTGACCCATGCTTTTAACTGATCTTGTCTATCTGTAAGTACCGTGCTATAGTTCTCTCTCTTGACTATTTTATTTGGCATTTTTACCCCCTTTAAGAATCTGTTCCAAGTGGCGAAAATCAGAGTGTGACAGGAGGTGACGAAGAAGCAGTGGACGAATACCAGGAGTTAAATGCAAGAGAGGAGCAGGATATTGAAATAATGATGGAAGGCTGTGAATATGCAGTCTCGAATGCTGAGGCCTTTGCAGAAAAACTGTCCAGAGAGCTTCAGGTGCTAGATGGGGTAAGACTTCCTTGTAACCTATGAATAAGTGATGTGTAGTGGCTTTAGAAGGCTGGTTTATATTTTACTGCCTTGGCACTTAAGCCTTGTTAGTGTAATTACTGCTCTTTACCTACAAGACTTTGCCAGCTATCATCCATCTGCCACTGCTCTTGTTCAAAGAATACAACAATTCCTATAAAGCCATTGAAGGCAAATGGCTGGGATTCTGTGTCTGGGGAAGTTCTTTTTTTTTTCCCCATTTCTTTTTTATCTTTTATTATAAAGATATAGGGTACAATTCAGGGTTAGATATACAAATGTTGATTATGCAGGTACCCTTGTTGCTGAGGTATGCCCCTCCCTCCCCTAGCAGTTTTCCTCAACTGCCAATTCTACCCCGCTTCCCTGACAGTTTCCCACTAGTGCCAATACTTTTCTTAGAGTATAATTGTCCAAGGTTCATTTATGAGTGAGAACGTATGGTGCTCTATTCTTTGTTTCTGTGATGGATCACTGAGTATGTTTGACTCCAAATCCACCCAAGTTGCTGCGAAGTCTATATATTTGTCCTTCTTTATGGCTACATAATATTCCATTGTGTATATGTACCTCGTTGTTTTTTTTTTAATCCAGACCAGTTTCGGTTGGCAACATGGTTGGTTCCATGTTTTTGCTATTGTGAATAGAGCTGCAACAAACATACATGTGCAGGTATCTTCTTTGTAGAATGATTTGAGTTCCTCCAGGTATACTCCCAATAGGGAAATTGCTGGGTCATATGGAAGGTCAATTTCTAGTTCTTTCAGAAATTGCCACGCTATCTTCCAGAGAGGTTGCACTAGTTTGCTTTTCCACCAGCAGTGTAGAAGCGCTCCTTTTTCTCTGCATCCTCTTCAGCATCTGGTGTTGGTGTTTTATTAATGATGACCATTCATACTGGGGTTAGGTGGTATCTCAATGCGGTTTTGACTTGCATTTCTCTGATGATGAGTAAGGCTGAGCACTTTTTCATGTGTCTGTAGGCTGCGCATATATCTTCTTTTGAGAAGTGTCTATTCATGTCTTCTGCCCACTTTTTAAAGAGGCTGTTTGTTTTTTTCCTTTCGGCACGTTTGAGTTCCTTGTAGATCCTAGATGGGGAGGCTCTTGTTATGAAGTGATGAAAGTAAAGAGTAGATGGTCAGAAAACATCTTGGGGATTGATTTTCTCAGCCTTCGAAACACCTCAGAATAGTTCACTGTCAAAGAATAGCATTTTTTGGACTGGAAACAAAATTGGAACAATTTAGAAAGGGAGAAATTAGACTGAATAAGTGAATCATTTACCAAAAGAGAGCAGAGTCAACGTAAGTGTGGTGAAAACAGGAGAGCCAGGGAGAGATCTTAGATTTCTCCACTAAAATATGTTAGAATAGATAGAACCTTTTAGTTTGTATGCAGTATGAGTCTGTTGTCTAAATGAACAGCACCACTTAATGTGAGAATAATCTAAAACATTTGGGTTTATTTTGTTTTTAAGGTACGGTAACCTTTTAAAAATATCTCAGAGATTAAAGAAAGTTTGATTTGATTTTTTGAGTTGGGGTATCACTCTATTGCTCAGACTGCCGTGCAGTGGCACAGTCACGGCTACCACAACCTCAACCTGATGAGCTCAGGCCATCCTTCCACTTCAGCCTCTGAGTAACTGGGACTACAGGTGCTCACCACCATGCCCAGCTAATTTTTTTTTAAGTTGTTGTAGAGATGAGGTCTTACCATGTTGCCCAGGCTGGTCTTGAACTCCTGGGATCAGACAATCCTCTTGTCTCAGCCTTCCAAAGTGCTGGGATTACAAGCGTAAGCCACTGTGCCCAGCCAGAAGAGGTACAGAAGTCATGGGGTCTAACTCAGATTCAGAGAGATAATATGAATAGTCCAAGTTACAAAGCTCTCTGGGAGCAAAGACTTGAAAATATTTCAAAATGTTAAGGAGGAAATCGCTCTGGGCAGATTCAGACCCCAGCTCTGTGACTTAAGGGATGTCATTGGGTTCTGAGCCCTGCTGACTCTTTTTTTCTTTTCTTTTTTTGAGTTGAAGTCTCACTCCGTTCCCCAGGCTAGAATGCAGTGCTCATGGCCACCCCAGCGTCTACCTGTTGGGCTCTGGCAATCCTTCTGCCTCAGCCTCCCACTACTGTGCCCAGCTAATTTTTGATTTACTGTAGAGAGGCGGTCTCGCCAAGCTGCCCAGGCTGGTCTCAAACCCGCAGACTCAGGCAATCTACTTGCCTCAGCCTCCCAAAGTTTTGGGATTACAGGCTGAGCCACTGAGCCCAGCCACCTGCTGACTATTAAAGTTGTATTTCATTTATACTTGAGGTACTATGAATAGTATATATAAGGTAACGTGTGAAAACACAGCATCAACTATACAATGGTATTCTTTTAATTTTTTATCCAAGTTTTTTTTTTGATTGCTTGTTTTGTTTTTTTGAGTCAGGATCTTACTCTGTCAGCCAGACTGGAGCGCAGTGGCACGATCACAGCTCACCAAAGCTTTGAACTCCTAGGCTCAAGCGATCCTTCTGCCTCAGCCTCCTGAGAGGCTGGGACTACAGGCGTGTACCACTGTGACGAGCTAATTTTAAAAATATTTTTAGAGTCAAGATCTCGCTGTGTTGCCCAGGCTAGCACGTTTTTCATCATTCCATGTTACTTGCCTTCTTAATATGGCTTAGTGATTTATATTTTCTGTTCTAATTAATATTGTATATATGCTTCAAGTCATCATATTTCTTTGCACTTTGAATTTGGATCTGGCAGTTTCCTTATTTTGGGGAAGTCAGAATCGATAGTCAGAATCAATTAGAAAATAGCTGTAAGGGGATGGTGGTTTGTTACTGCTTTGCCTGGGGAATAAAAAAAAACAGTTGCAAATGAAAGAGGAAAGAAAAAAGATGATAGAAGCTATCTTGTGGGCAAATACTCTTCCACATCCCGTTAGTACCAGCATACTACAGTAGAAATTATTGGTTTCATATGTCCTTCAAAGACGGATGTACCACTGCTACCCTCTCAACTAAGATGTCACACTGGTGATTATGCTTTTATTTACAATTTCACATGGATGTTAAATGTAGAACATTTCTATTGCTAGTATTCGTCTCTACAAATGGTATTCATGGCATCTGTTAGAGATACCATGGCCAAATGCCTAAATTTACAAAAATGAGAATGTGTCGTTACCGGTGATACATTTGGGGGCAGAACCTTCCTTGTGCGTTCTTTGGAAATATAAAATACTGAGGCATGGACCCTAACCTTGATATTAAAGCAGCTGTGCCTTCTTGAGGTACTGTGTAAAAAGTGGAGGAACATAAACATAAAGTGACAAACCAAAGTAGATGTGTATCAATTTTGTTTACTTTGCTTTCAAAGAGATTTAGCAGCATTTTATTTTTGTGCTTCTTTTACACATTTAAATGACACAGTGGCTTTTTTTTTTTTTGTCTTTAACTTTGCAGGCCAACATCCAGTCAATCATGGCCTCTGAAAAACAAGTGAATATCCTGATGAAATTGCTGGATGAGGCTCTAAAGGAGGTGGATCAGATTGAATTGAAACTCAGCAGTTACGAGGAGATGCTCCAAAGCGTGAAAGAACAAATGGATCAGATCTCGGAGAGCAACCACCTCATTCATCTTAGTAATACTAATAATGTAAAACTCCTGTCTGAGATAGAATTCCTTGTGGTAAGTATGATTATAAATTGCCAACAGAAGCCAAAAAAGCTTGTGACAATATGTAATACCCATTTGAAAACATTTTCTCATTTCCTTGTGAGAACAACATTTGAAATAATTCCAAAGACCTGTTGATAGAATTGGGTAGCATCTTGCCTGTAAATGTTCCAAAATTACATGTGTAAGTGGCTTATTTGCATGCATTCCAGAACCACATGGACTTGGCCAAAGGGCATATAAAGGCCCTTCAGGAAGGAGATCTTGCTTCTTCCAGAGGCATTGAGGCCTGTACCAATGCCGCTGATGCACTTCTGCAGTGCATGAACATAGCTCTTCGACCAGGTATGTTCGTTGGAGATGATAAAAATCTGAGACCAAACCTGTAACTTGGTATAAAGATTTTGTCAGGGAATACATGGGACAAGTGGTTTAGGGTTACATTATTAGCTACTCAAACAGGTTTCACTCATTTCTCAACCTATTTCTATTGGTGCTAAGAACTTTTTCATTCTTTCTGATTGACTATCAATAACTGGAGTTGACATTACCATCTTTCTTTAGTGCTGTCCACAGAGCCTAGCACAAGGTAGATGCTTTGGTTAGACCAGAGAGCACAAGGCTGTGGCTTCAAAACTTGCGTGCGCATCAGACTCACCTAGAGGGCTTATTAAAACACAAATGGCTAGGCACAGTGGCTCACACCTGTGACGGTAGTGCTTTGGGAGGCCAAGACAGGAGGATTGCTTGTGCCTAGGAGTTTGAGATCAGCCTGGGAAACATAGTGAGCCCTCATCTCTACAAAAAAATTTTCTGAAATTAGCTGGGCAATGTGATGCATGCCTGCAGTCCTAACTACTTAGGAGGCTGAAGGATCACTTGAGCCCAGGAGTTTGAGGATGTAGTTAGCTCTGATCGCACCCCTGCAGTCCAGCCTAGCCTGGGCAACAGAGCAAGAATCTGTCTCTAAAACAAAACAAAAACAAAACCCAGACCCCGTCCCCAGTAGGTGTGGGCTGAAGCCATAGAATCTACATTTCTTGCAGTTCCCAGGTGATGCTGAGGCAGGACCACACTTTGAGAATCTCATAGTGTACATGTGAGAAAATGACTATGGCACAATTGTAAATTTCAGTTCGTTTAATCTTCATATAAATGCTTCACTTACATCTTTATATGGAAAGAGATGTTATAATTAAGGATGTGGCAATAACCTTGTTATTAATAATGTTAAGAGTATCTTAGAGGTATTTGAAAAATGGTGCTATACCATTTTGTCTCCTGCTTATATAAAGCAAACAAATAAACAAACCAGGAAAACTTTTAGTTCTTCGAAACTTTAGAAATATTTAATGTTTAACTAAACATTGAGGAAACCTTCTTACCCATTAAGTCAGTCAAGAACTGTCGTTCCTTCCCAGGCCATGACATGCTTTTGGCTGTCAAGCAGCAGCAGCAGCGCTTCAGTGATCTGCGAGAGCATTTTGCCCGGAGACTGGCCAGTCACCTCAACAATGTTTTTGTTCAGCAGGTGACTTTGTTTTATTATTAAAACTGATATGTTTCTGTCGCATATTTTTAGATGACTTGAAGCTTAAATTTCTGCCAAAAAGTGTTATGTGTTCGACTGGGGTTGCAGCTTGTTCCTTCACACGTTTGACGTTAAGGGTTTGAAATATGTGTTTATTTACTCACAGATGAACCTGGGGCTCAGCTGGCTCCTTAGATCCCTTCAGCTGAAACTCTCCGATTCTAGAAATCACATAAATTAACTCTTGTTTACTCATTGCATTTATCACATAGACATTCTTATTTATAAAAGTAAGTCCAAATTTGTTACACACGTTGACTGTTGGACCTGTTTTATTTTTCAATATTTTGAAGTAGGAACCAGAACCTGATTCATTGTCTTATATGTTTCATCAGCTCTGTGTCCTTACAGACATAGTGTACATATGAGAAAATGACTGTAGCACAACTGTAAATTTCAGTTGATTTATTCTTCATATAAATGCTTTGCTGACATTTTTATATGAAAAGGGATATTATAATTAAGGATGGGGCAGTAGTAATATTACTATTAACAATATTAAGAATATCTTAGAGGGATTTGAATAGAAGGCATTTTAATATCTGGTATAATAAATTAGATTTTGTAATGTTTTTATCTTTTTTAAAAGTTCCTTTTATTTTATTTTATTTGAGTTATTGAGTGAGAATAATTGGGGGGAAATCTTATTTCTCAAGAAATGCTATCTGAAAACATTGGATTCTTACTTTGTTTTCACTTTGTAGTATTCTAAAACAATTGTATTTACTGTATTTTATTTCCACTTAGTTTACTCAGGCCCTCCTTCAACTCTATAACAGGTCCTACTTTCTTTCGGTTCCTGTGAGTACATCAATTTGGCTCAAGCTTCTCTGATTTTTTTTTTCTGTAAAGTTTGCTAAACTTAACAGCAGCAGAATCTTTATAAATTATAACTTAACTTACTGATTTGAGCTACTTAAGCTACCTGTTAACCAAATTTGTAGCATTTTTTTAATGTCCCATAGCAGAGTTTATTTTGGCCAAAAAGGCATTTAATCTCATTCTGCTTGCCTTTCTTTCTGTCATTTTTTTCACTCACTCATCTATTCCTTCGTTTATTTAGTAATCATTTATTTGCCAGGTGATTGAGGTGCATAGCAGACATTGACTTGAAGTAAATGAGAGGTTGATCCTGCCCTCCAGTAGCTCACAGCCTAGAGCTGGAAGCCAGACAGATAATAGGTCAGAAGGACAAAAGTGATAGTGGCCCTGCGAGGGCATGCAGGAAGATCACCTGACTAAAACTTGGGAGGGGGAAATCAGGGAGACTCCCTCAACATTTCACTTGACCTGGAAAGTGTCAAGAAAAAAGCAAACTTCAAAGTCACATAAGAAATACTCATTCACATTTTTCTTACATTGTTAGTTCAGTGACGTCTATTTTTACACAGTTACTTAGTTTTAAAAAATGAAACTATTGACAATGATGTTATCCACATTTGTAGATGGTATCGAAAATGCCAGTCAATAAGCAGTAGTGCTTTCTGTTCCCTAAAATGCCAGTCAATAAGCAGTAGTGCTTTCTGTTCCCTAAACTGTTGTAACACGCAGTTATTTATGACTTTGCTTCTTTGCCTTGTAAACTAATGGCTTTAATTAAAATGAATGCTTCTCATTTCTGAAAACCTAATGTGTTATTACATGTGAATGATGCATGTTAACAACCAGAATGTCACAACAGCCTGGAATGTGCTGAAGGCGGAAGAAGTTGTTTCAAGTACAAGAAAAGTGCATCTGGTCACCTAGTAAGAGTCAGGGCACATAGGCATTTAATAAATGTGTTATTATTGTAACATTTTCCTGGTTAGCGGACAAACTAGCTGGGAAAATTTGATTAGCTTATTATGGAACATCTCTTTGTCAATCATGAAATTCTCGTTGTATGCCTATTAGATACTCACTATCCATATTTAAGAGTACAGATTTGTTCCTGCCTTCAAGATGCTTGTAAGGAGCAGTTAAAACTAAAATACTTAAAGCTCTACAGCAGCGTATGTAATAAATTACTAATTGTAGAACTATGGATTGTAAATGCTAAAGAGGTTTAATCAAAAGTGGGTTTACTGGGAATTTAAGGCATATGGAATCACAGATAAGGTAGGACTTGAATATGGTCCACACAGTACAGTTTACAGAAAATGTATTATTATTGTAATATTTATAAGTATTGTGCAGAAGAATCCAGCAAAAATAATCTATTAATCACAACATGACAGTAACTTAAGAGCATTGATTCCTAGTCTTTAAAATTCACAAATAGTAAAATTGAAAGAAAATTTGGAGACTGACCAAGTTACCAATTTTTTATTTACCAAGTAAAGACCTTTAAAAGGAAATAGTACCATATACTTTCATTACCTTTTCATTTTAAAAATGACATTTTGGCATTATAAGAATAGGAAGAATGTACTTTCAGACTTTAAAAATTAATACATTTATCCTTACGAGAAACTCACTCCTTACATTTTATTTGTTTCTTATTGCTGTAGACCAGTAAAAACATCTTGCATTTGGGAATCCGTAATGCAACTTTCATATGAATACGTCTGTGTATCTGTACTTTAGTGAAACTTGAAATGCATTTTTATGTACTATCCGCTTATCACTGCAATATGAGTGTAATGTTAGCTGAGAGTAGATAGCTTCTTCATGGTCTTTTAGATCTTTTTTTTTTTTTTTGGAGTTGGAGTTGGAGTCTCACTCTGTCGCCCAGACTGGAGTGCAGTGGCCGCTTCCGGCCACCGCAGCCTCGACTTGCTGGGCTCTGGTGATCCTTCCTCCTCAGCCTTCCGGAATTACAGGCATGCGCTACCAGGCCCGGCTGATTTTTTGATTTATGGTAGAGATGAGGTCTCGCTGCCCAGGTGGGTCTCGAGCCCGCGGTCTCAGATCTTACACAGTCAGCTTTCATTGAAATTATAGACTCTTACCTATAATTTTTTTTTTTTTTTTTGAGTTGGAGTCTCACTCTGTCGCCCAGACTAGAGTGCAGTGGCCGCTTCCGGG
>NW_007248692.1:411103-445803 GCF_000164805.1 Carlito syrichta
GCTTCCGGCCACCGCAGCCTCCACCTGCTGGGCTCCGGCAATCCTTCCGCCTCAGCCTTCAAGTTGCTGAAACTACAGGCGTGCGCTACCACGCCCAGCTAACTTTTTATTTTTATTTTTATTTTTTGATTTATTGTAGAGATGAGGTCTCGCCTGCCCAGGCAGGTCTCATACCCGTGGGCTCAGGCAATTCACTCACCTCAACCTCCCAAAGGCGGGGGATTACAAGCTGAGCCACTGAGCCCGGCAATATAATTTTTATACATACTGGTCATTTGTGTATCTAGAAAGACATTCAGCTAGGATAATCTGGGCAGTTTCACTAATTAGGATTATGATACTAAAAACACACAGTCACATTAAGGCTAATGAAATTCAGGAATATTTGCATAAATAGCATGCCCTTTTAGAAATTCTCTTGAGGCCGGGTGCAGTGGCTCACACTTATAATCCCAGCACTTTGGGAGGCCGAGGTGAGAGGATTGCCTGAGCCCACGAGTTTGAAACCAGCCTGGAAAGTTGGCAAGACCTCATCTCTACAATAAACGAAATTAGCTGGGCATGGTAGCACATGCCTGTTGTTTCAGCTACTTGGAAGACTGAGGCAGAAGAATCACCTAAGTCGAGCAGGTTGAGGCTGCGGTAGCCATGAGCGTGAGAGTGAGACTCCCACTCAAAAATAATAAATTCTCTTGACTGTTTTTTGAAAGATATATTTTGAAAATATAACTGCTCTCTGTCTTTTTTATTTCCTTTGGTTCTACAGAAATCATATGATATTTATTTATTTATTTTTGAGTTATGGTCTCACTTGTTGCCCATGCTGGAATGCAGTGGCACGATCACTCCTCACCACAGCCTCAACATCTTGAACTCGGGTGATTCTTCTGCCTCAGCCTTTCGAGTACCTGGGACTACAGGCGCATTCCATCATGCTTGGCTAATTTTTAATTTGTTTGTAATGACGAAATCTTGTTATGTTGCCTAGGCGGGTCTCGAACTCCTGGGTCAAGCAGTCCTTCTACCTCAACCTCCCAAAGCGTTGGGATTACAGGTGTGAGCCACCACGCCCAACCAAGATTGCATGATTCTGTACTTTTGTCTTTAGCAACATGTTGAGACTGAAGATACAAATAACTCAGAGAAAATTAAAATGATCTAAAATACACTGAACTGGAAGTTCAACCAGGAAAAAAACTGAAATTGTGGAATTTTTCGCTATGTGCTTATATTTATAATTTTTTTTCAATATGTATTTAAAGAAATATCATGTAGTAAAATAAAACCTGTACAGGAGACCACCAATATTCAATTCATCTTACAAAAATTATTTTCTTAAGCTACTGTCACATTTTTCTAAACACAGATTGATGATCTCTGGTTAAAAGCTAGAATTATTAAGATCCATTTTGGTGAAGTTTGTTGGAACTTTCCTCAGATTTTGTTTAAGAAAACAAAACAAAAATGTCATAATGCAGAAGAAAAAAGTTCCCAAATCTTGAATATTTATTCGAAATTTGACCCAAATATATAATTTCTCTTGGAAAGTCACTATAGCAAAGTACTTAAGAGTGAGAACACTGGAGCCAAGCTTTCGGAATTTGAAATCCTGATTCTGCTACCTCCTGACTGAGTGACCTTAAGCAAGTTAATTAACTTCTTTGTGCCCCCTTAGTTGCCTTATTTAAATAATGGGGGTAATAAAAGTGCCTCATACAGTTTTTAGGAAGATTAATGTGTTTATATATGTTCACCACTTAGAACAGCTTGGCTATAGTAAAGTGTTCAATGTTAACTAATTTTATTACAGATTTTAGTAATGTATATGCTGTGAAAAAGTCAAGTTTTTATGAAATCTATTTATTTTAGATTAATTTAGGAAAAAATGGAATATTTTTAATGTTCTTAATAGAGTCTCGGTATTTTTTAAGGTTATTGTGAAGATTAGAATTTATATATATAAAGTACCTAGCAAGGTAATGGGCATTCAATAAATTGCCATTGTTTCTTTACTACACATTATGGAGTTCTAGGTGTAACAGTTTGTGTATTATTGATTGAATTAAACAAATTAAATATTTAGCATTTCTATTCTCTATAAGTTATTTTGGAGCAATTTTCTACTAAAATCTTTTCTGTTAACACTAATAACATGTAAATCATTTTAATAATAATGATTTGAAGGTAGTGTTCTTTATGTTAGAAGTGAGTTTTTCAGTTGATAATGTTAGAATGCTATTTTCAAAGGGAAACTTTGAATAGTAATATATGCAAAAGAGCTTTGTAAACTGCAAAATTCTTTACAAATGCTAATTAATTTTTTCATTTTCAGGGGAAGAGAGGTTTTTAATGATTGATTTCCAGACACTAAAGAAATAATGTAGCTTAACATGTAATATCTTGAGTAAACAGTTATAGAAGAATATAAACAAAAATTTTGAGTTTTAAATCATTGAGAAAAATTAATGGGGAAGATTGTTTTAGACAACGAAACATTGTTATTTCTTAAACAGAATATTTGGAAAGTATTTACAAGATATTATTCTGTCAATATTCTTTCCTTTTAATGACTGATTAAGATGCACCATTTGGAGACCTTAAACTATAATGTCTATGTATGCCTAGTATCTGTAGCATGCCATTCTGTAGAATCTTGGTCATCCTTCTGGTGTGGCAATTTAAAAAATTTTTCTGTAATGTAATGTTTACATGGACCTTTGACAACTACAGAAATAGGTAATAGTGATGATACCGGTATGTTTTATTTAACATTATTAATTTTTTTATGTTTGCCATTAGCCTTTACAGAAAAGATATGAGTGCCCAGAAATTCCAAATATGTAGAATTGTTTCATTTTTTGGCATTTTAGCTTAGCTCTTAGTCCTCGTTGATTCTGTTGGAAGATGTGATTGTTTTACATTCAGTTAACCATCCAGAAAACATCATTCACACAGGTCGATTCTTCCTTATCCAAAACTCTTGGAGTCAGTTGTGTTTTTAGAATTTTTCTGATTTTACAAAAGTAATACAGTATACATACTGAATTTTATATAGTCACTCCAATTGAGCGCATGATGTTTCTGCAAAAAAAAGTATGAATAGTAACTCTGAATACCGTAAATAGATCCATGCCAGTTCAGGTCAAGTTTTACCATCAAAATTGTTTTGGCAGCAAGTTTAAACTCAGTTTTCAGAGCTTTTTGGGTTTTGGAATTTCAGAAAAGAATGATAGACCTGGATACATAATATACCTTGTGTGTGACGGCTGTGAACGCCTGTTGCCTCTGTGTTCTAATTCTTGTTATTTTGAACTGGTTAGTGCAATTTGTGCTACTTTTTGCCATCTCTAGTTCACTTTCCCCAAGTTAACCTAAATACAAAAAGGTAAGACAAATCTCAGAAGTATATTGATTGTTCAACATCATTTTTTATATGTAATTTCTGTATAACGAGTCCTTCCTTTCTTTCCTTCTGAATTCCATTTTAAATTAAGGCTATAATCTCACATGAAGGAAATTTTCTAGCAGACTGATTTGAAAACTTGAATGAAGAAGAGACTCAGATAATGATGGTGTTTTTACACTTGATATGTCTTGTATTTCCATCTTTAGTGTTCTAAGGGTCCTTTTCAATTTCCAGGGAACTCTTTATTCTTCTAGGCCAGAAAGTTTTCTCTCTGGGTACTCCAAATTTAAGAGAAATATTTCTTAAAAATTTATAGTCAGCCGGGCTCAGTGGCTCAGCCTGTAATCCTAGCACTTTGGGAGCCTGAGGCAAGCGGATTGCCTGAGTTTGAGACCAGCCTGGGCAACTTGACAAGACCTCGTCTCTGCAATAAATCAAAAATTAGCCAAGCGTGGTAGCGCGTGCCTGTAGTTCCGGCTACTTGAAGGCTGAGGCAGAAGAATCGCTGGAGCCCAGCAGGTTGAGGCTGTGGTAGCCATGAGCAGTGGGCCGCTGCACTCCAGTCTGGGTAACAAAGAGACTCCAACTCAAAAAAAAAGCTACAGTAGCCAAAACAGTACAGTTCTGGCATAAGGACAGATATATAGACTAATAGAACAAAATAGTTTGCCCAGGAAAAAACTCTTGAGTATGTGGTCATATGTTCTTCAATAAGGTGCCAAGACTATATATGGCGAGCGTGCCACTGCACTCCAGCCTGGATGATCGAGTTAGACTCCAACCCCCGCCCCAAAAAACTTATAGCACTAATTTCTTATTTTATATATACAGTAAAGCATATAAATTGAACAAAAGAAATTTCTTTTAAAATAATTTTAATTATTTAAATTCAGGATGCTTATTAAACTAGTGTATATCAACTAGTATAAAACACTAGTATAAAACACTAAAATTAACAAACCCAAAACTCCAGCAGTGTTATTTTAATGTGTTTTTCACAAAATACTAACAGATAACTTCTGACTAAGCAAATCAAACTGAGTGAGAATGACTTCCAATCAATCTGCCTTGTTTTGCCCTTTGCTTGTTGTTGGGAAATTGTACTTTCAAGGGAAATCTACTTTAACCTTTCAGCTTCCCATCACTTGATGGTAAACGTAGACAAGTAAGTATTTGGTTTTTATTTTTCTGTGTTCTGTTGGTTTTGCTTGGCCATCTTGAGTTGTTGATTAGACTTTTCAATTATAACAATTTTTTTTGTACTATTAGTGATATTAATTCACTTATTTATTCACTCTAGGGTCATGACCAGAGTTCAACTCTTGCTCAACACTCTGTTGAACTGACTTTACCCAATCACCATCCATTTCATAGAGATTTGCTCCGATATGCCAAGCTGATGGAGTGGTTAAAGAGCACAGACTATGGAAAATATGAGGGACTAACAAAGGTATGGATTAGACATCAGTTACTCACTAAATACAGAGCATTATATTTTAGAATCAAGAGGTTGTGTATTTATTCAGTTCCCCAAGTGTGAAGTACTGTAGTACTTCCTTAGCAAAGCATGGAATGATTGAGTATCTGAGGGCTTATTAACCAGGAATAACAGTTATTTATTGACTTGGATAAAGAAAAGCTAAATTTTGAACTTCCGCCATACTGTAGCCTGAAGTATCATTCAATTTAGTTAATTATTTCCTGAGTTTCTTTTGTACAGTATAGAAACTAGGAAGTGTGAAGATTGTGAGTGAGGGATTTGCCCTCTGAGAATTTATAATCTATTCTGTTAAAAAAATACCAAGTACCTTTTTATTAAGCAAGCATTTCCTATTCTAGGCACTTGGGGTCTAGCAAACAAGCTTCCACCCTAAAGAACTTTAAATCTGACTGGGAAGAATCATTCATAAAATAGCCAGCAGAAAATTAAGTACGAAGCTGAAAATGAGTTGAAATGTATGGCAGCGTAGACAAGGAAAGCTCATGTCTTGAAGCCATGGGGAAAACTTCATGGAAGATACTGGACTTCAGCTGAGTTTTGAATAATCAGTGCAATTAGATAAACACCAGAAATGAGAGGAGGTGCATTCCAGGGATGGGAAGCAGGAGGTGCAGACGAAAGTGGAAAAATATACCTGAAACAGCAAGCAGGTTAAGTGTGGCTGAAGCAGAAATTTTATGTTCTGGACCAATGAGAAATAATGTTGAAAAAGATGAACTGTGGAAGCCAGCAGCATTCTCCGAGCATGGGAAAAGGTTAGATGGGGAAAATTAATTAAGAACCCAATGTAATAATTCATATGAAATGAATCTGAAGCAAGAAGGTGGTGGTAGGAATAGAAAGAGAATAGAAACCAAAGAGAGACTCCAGAGGCAGAAGGAACAGGATCATGCTGGGCTTGGAGACTAGAGCAGTGGTGTTTATCATTGACCACAACGCAGTAATTGGTGATGATCAGAGTTGCTTTTTCATGTATTCAGTCAACAAATTGAGCACCTACTGTGTGCTAACCTTGTAAGCATTGAAAGAAACAGGCAAATACTTGCCTCCTTAGAGTACGTATTCCAGAGGAGACAGGGTAAAAGATTAATTATATAGTGTGTTAAAAGGTGCTGTGAGTGCTCTGGAGAAAATAAAGCAGGACTGGGGGAAGGTAAGGGAAGATTTTTGTAGAAAAGTTTTCTAAGCACAGTACGAATGCCATAGGCAGAGGGTGTCCAACGGGAGCGGAGAGGGGGCCAGTGTGGTCGGGGTACAGTGAGTCGAAGTGGAGACTGAGTGGGAGGCAGGATGGGTCTGGAAGGGATTGTGGACCACTGCCAGGATTTGGCTTTTATTGTGTGTAACATTACGGGGTGGAGGACGGGGGTATTGATGGGCTTTGATTGATGGAATGATATGGTCTGACTTCGGTTTCATAGCCATTGTAGCAGGAAGCCATACGGACAGTACTTTTATGACATTGATGCTGTGACCTTCAGTTTAGGAATTGGACATCATGTCCCTTTTGAGAAAATAGAACCAAAGAATTGCCATCTAATACATCAACAGCTAATTGTACCCCAGATAGTCCTGGCTGAAAGAGCAGTTTAATTAAATTAATTAATTAAAATTCTGAAATACCCTAGGAAGCATTTAAAATCTTTTATCTGTTTTTTGTGAATTTGAAGCTTAAAAACAAGAAACATGAGTAATGCATAAGCTATGTTAGTAATTAATAATTATGTGGGCAATATGACCTTAAAAGATGTCCTGGAATTGGAAAATACGATGTGTTTCGTCCCTGTGGAATGAGAATGTTATAATTGCTAATGTAAAAGCAACTTCTATCCAGTATTTTAGATTCATGCTTCAGAAGAAAGCAGAAGAATTACGTAATGATTTATGAGAAGTGTGATAATAAGAAATAGGCAAATTGTATATTCCTGTCAATGCATTGATATCAACATATTTGACAGTAGGACGTTTTTATGTATCCATTTTCGTGTATTTTCCCATTGAAGTGCCTTAATCCATTTAAAGAAAAATTTGGGTCACTCTATTTCTATACTGAAATCATAAGAAAGGGGACATTAACCTTGGTAAAATAAACAATATTTTTAAATTATCATTTTAAAATGCTTTTTAAAAAAATATTAATTCCCTCAGGTGTTCGTATACATCTTATCTGGCTAGCTATTTTAGCTAAGATTGATTGTTCTTCAGAATTAGTTTATTAAGTATTATGCAACTCTACTGTTGTATTATATTTTGTTTTGTTTTGTTTTCATTCAACAGAATTCTGATTTGGAGATATCTTAAGGAAAAATATTTACATTACTGGAATTCTTTGCCTTTTGAAGTTTTAGGAGGACTAATATTTTGAATAATTAAACATAAATTATACTTCCTTAAGAGTTTTCTTCCAACAAGTGCTTTGTCCCCTAGTGAATATTCAAATAAGTAATCAATAAGCTTTTTGCCTAATTGTGTTCTCAGTGAGTATTATTGCCCTGTCTTTATATATAATGCAGTATTCATGAATGTAATTTAAAGTGAAGAAACAAGACTATAGCCAACCTAGTGATGATTTATGGAATCATTGCTCAGAGTATATTTTTGATTACAACATTAATGAACTTTTTAAATGAAATTGACTTTTTCCCAGGAATGTTACTTGATCCTCTGGTTTGAGCTTTTGACAGGTTACGTATTTTTACCTCATAATCTAATTTGGTTGCCTAAGTGTTGTCAGAAATAGAAATTTTATTTAATAAAAAAAAAAAGAAGGAAGAAAAGAATGAAAGAAGAAAATAAAGACGGACATAGTGGCTCACACATGTAATCCCAGCACTTTGGGAGGCCAAGGTGGGAGAGTTATTTGAGCCCAGGAATTCAAGACCATTCTGGGCAATATAGTGAGACATCATCGCTACCAAAAAAAAAAAAAAATTAGCTGCCATGGTGGCAGCTAAGCTCCAGTTACTCTGGAGGCTGAGGCAGAAGGATCACCTGAGCCAAGGAGGGCAAGCCTGTGGCAAGCCATGATTGTGCCACGCATTCCAGCCTGGGCAACAGTGTGAGACCCCCAACTCAAAAAAAAACACCAACAACAAAAATAAAATAAAGAAGGAAACAGACAAACCAGTGTTTTTAGTAAGAAAGAAATAATACTTAATTAAATCCAATAGCTATTTGCAGTTGGTGGGTTATACGCAGCTTATACTTCTTGCCAGAAACAGGAAAAGGGTGTTCCAAATTCTTTGGGGATGAGAATCACTAGCCACTGCCCCCAGCTATTCTTAGGCTGAGTCTAAGCAAAGCCCTGACTTTTGGTATACACAACTGGAGCCTGGAAAATAGAGATAGCTCAGCTGCCAAGATTGCCTCTCCCCGTGACTACTACTCTGTGACTCCAGGTTATGCATGTTGGGCAATTAATAGAGATGGCCCATCCATGCTTGGGTAGGAAATGTGCTTTCCTCTCATGATAACCTCCCGAGAGGGGCAGTCAGTCTTGAAAATTACTCAGAAGTCTTCTCTCAGCCTAAGTTTCACATAGGTAGAATTTGCTTTATTGTGTAAGCAAAAATAAAACATGGAGATCTCTGAAGACTCTGCAGTTAGCACAAAATAAGATTGAAAAGACTGCCTGAGAGAACAATATTTAAACTCAAGACAGTTAAATTTTAGGTGAGTTGTTGTATATAAGGTGCTAAGAAGAGTACTTGCGTCTTTCGGTATCTGGTAAACGGATGAGCTGATATGGGAGTGCGCGTCTGTAGCCTTTGCCATCAGTGAGTTCTGTTGAATACTCAGTAGAACCAGGAAAAAAGGTATCTGGTCATTTGAGTCCCACTGAAAAAGTGAGACAGCCCCATCAAATAGGAATTAATTTTAAGATATATTTGCATTTGCATTTGCTTTCAAAGTTATGCAAAGATCATGGGAAAGAATTGCCCATTTGACTCAGTTTTCTTATAAGATTATGTGAGAAATGTCTGTGGCCTACAAACTGAAAAAGAGCAGAATTTATATCATGTTTGGTCCAAATGCTATTTTATAAGGATATACAAATAAAAGATCTAAGAAAATCAGTGGTGAACTATGAGTCAGTATACAAATACTTACATAATATGTATCTTTTGAAAGGTACACCTGATCTTTAAAGCAAGGTAAACCTGTTCTAAAAATTGATGTTTTTTTTTAAAGATACCTGCACGCACATGTTTATTGCAGAACTAATCCATAATAGCAAACATATGAAACCATCCACAGATGCATATTTAAAAGGTATTGACACCCAACATAGTTACGTAGAAGTTTGTAAAATGGAACCAAATTGTGTGTAAATACTTCAAAATTGCACATATTTATAGCAACACAATTCTAGGTGTGATTTACTTGAAAGAAGGAAAGAACAAAAAATGTCTAAAAAATATTTACTTGTGTATCAACACATATGACCACTTCAAAATGGTTAGAGCCACTAATATGGATAATAAATTGTATTCATTAAGTAGTTTTTTAGGTTTGAAATACACATACATACGCACTCATAAACAATTGATGTATTGATTTAAAATAATAAGGAAAGTTGAAGTTTAGATTTTATGATACATTTAAAAAAATAACTCAATATAGTTTTTCTGCTGTGGATTTATTTAAATGTAGTAAAACTCTGTATGACATTTAACATGAGAAAAATATATGGTCTCTCATTGTTGAGGAACTCTTCCTGAGAGTATTACAGCCGAGCTCAGTGGCTCGGCCTGTAATCCCGCGCCTTGGGCAGCTGAGGTGAGTGGATTGCCTGAGCCCACTGGTTTGAGACCTGCCTGGACAACTTGGTGAGACCTCATCTCTACAATAAATCAAAAATTAGCCAGACGTGGTAGCGCGCACCTGTAGTTTCAGCTACTTGGAAGGCTGAGGCAGAAGGATCACCGGAGCCCAGCAGGTCAAGGCTGCAGTGGCCGGGAGCGGCCACTGCACTCCAGTCTGGGCGACAGAGTGAGACTCCAACTCAAAGAAAAAAAAAAAAAGATATTTTTACATGATAATAAGCAGATATGATAAAGAAATGAGTGAGTATGCTAAATGATAGGTATTTTTATTTAAGCAAGAGTTAATCAAATATGTTTTAGAAAGAAAAATTATTTAAATTATGAAAACTGTGAGATATACTAATTAAATTCTTACTAAAAATAATCTATTTTAGGGTAGTACCTCAAACTGACAGAGGGTCGTTGAAACCACGTTTTCTCCTTCATTACCATTGACATTGTATTATTGGTATAACTGTTTTTAAAGCAACATAGTAGTATGGAGGGCGATCAATAACTATTCCCTTACTCTTTGACCCTGTAACGCCACCGTTAAGAAATTATTTCAAGGAAGCAATTTATTAGAGAGGGAAAGCTTATTGTAACATTGTCTATCATAGCAAAACATTGAAACCACCTTAATATCCTACATTAGGGACTTGGTACACCTCCAAAACAGTACTGTGCTGTCATTACAGCATGAGACTACAGAAGTGTGATTGCTCTGATTTAGGTATTCTGTACAGGATGATTGCAACAATATTTTAAATATGCAAGAGGTAATATAGAAAAATGAAAATGTAAGTGTGGTTATGTTTGACTTCATATTTTCGTAAATTGTTAATGTTATGATGCCTATTCCGTTTTTTTAAAAGACAGAAAATACCTGCTTTTTTATATCCTGTGAAATGCATCAAAGTTTTGGACCACACAATTTAAAACAAGCACAAAGGATTTGGGGGAATTGAAAAATGGAAACTGTGATATGTGTTTTGTTAGTAAGAAGTACGTGTTACTTTTATTTTAAGAATTACATGGATTATTTATCCCGGCTATATGAAAGAGAAATCAAAGATTTCTTTGAAGTTGCAAAGATCAAGATGACTGGCACAACTAAAGAAAGCAAGAAGTTTGGTAAGCTTAGGCATGTCAGCTCATTCTCTTCCTTTTAAAAATTGTTTTGTTTATGACAAATACTTCTTAGACTTTTTAAGCAAAATGGAAGAAGACACAATAGACTTCATGAAAGAGGAGTCTAATACATGGTGTGATTTATGGCTGTTTTATAGAACAAATATTTATATCTGCAAATATGTTTTTTATTAATTAATATCCTGTAGTACGTTAATATGACAGCAGTTGTGTATTAATGCTCTAATTAAAATACATGTATGCATAGGAAAGGCAGCTGGTGAGAAAATGAACTATAGTCAAGTAGAGACAGTATCAGACTGAGAGACAGATGTGTTGAGTTCAGTTTCTGATTCCCTGGAAGACCTTTTATAATAGTTGGGACCAGTCACTGACTGATCTCTTAAGTCATTGCTCTCCACAGAGAAATGAAAGTGATTCCTGGCTTCTTACTCCTCACTGATTATTTTGAATCAAAAGGAAGTTTAAGCATTTTCTCCCTTCCAAGGGGCTATGGAACTGTCACCAAAATTTCGTCGATGATTGTACCTTATTTTTCTAAAGAGATGTATTTGAAGCATGTTATTTTGGTTGCTTCTAAACATTTTAACTGGACAAAAACATTGTTTGATAGAATAACCAGTGAAAGTATCAAGTTCTGAGGAAGATGATTTGCCGAGGCCACATTCTGCTCTTGCATGTATCCATCTCTGGGTTCCTTTTGGATGGAGTTCTGTGCCTATTCAAGTCAAAACCTGGCCTTAAACGGCTACATTGTGTACTCTAGTGTGTCTGCAAAGCTCCCCTTTAGACTAATGAGTTTAGCATTTGCTTGTTGAAAGGAGCCTATGCCCTAAGCAACTTCGCTAATCAGGAAACAGGATTGAAAATTATAGCATGTTTCCATTCTTTTCTGTGGGACTGAAAAAACTGTCTTTAGTGGGTAATGATTTTGTGATTCACTTTCTTAAAAAGTAGGCTGAGTAGGGTAGCTCATACCTGTATGTAATCTCATCACTTTGGGAGACCAAAGCAGGACGACTTGAGGTCAGGAGTTTGAGAACAACCCAGGTACCAGGTAACAGTACAACCACATCTCTACAAAAATTTAAAAAAAAATACTCAGCACGATGGTGCCTGCCTATAGTCTCAACTACTCAGGAGGCTGAGGTGGGAAGATCGCCTGAGCCCAGGAGGTCTAGACTGCCGTGAGCCGTGATCGTGCCACTGCACTCCAGCCTGGACGACAGAGTGAGGCCCCTCAACTCAAAAAAAAAAAAATCTTTACAGATACTAATAAAAACCTTGGGGCAATAGGCTTTTGGAAACAGAAATGCTAACTCATCCTAAAGGTTAATTGTTCTTAAACAGCAGTGTGTTTATATTCTTGTTAATGTTTCACTGTGGATATGTTATGCTTTTTTTTTTTTTTGAGTAAACAGCATATTATTAATGCAGTTACATGTTTAATGTTTTCATTAAGTATATTTGTCACCACTTGTTATTAAACCATCTTATTTTGAGAGGACTCTTTTTCAGAATATGAAAACTGGAGGTAAAAGAGAAATATTTCTAAAATTGTTTCCTGAGTAGGTCATTAATCCCAGTATCATAATAGTTTATCAAATCTAAGAGCCACATTAAGATAAATGAAATAATAAAAATATAACTTAGGTCACCTACATGATATCTTAAGACTATCATTGCATTAACTTGAAACCTAAATTTTTTATTTTCTTAATCCTTCAGAAGTTATTAAATTATCAAAAGTATTTTTAATTCGCATACTACAGGTTTAGAAGGTACTTTTATAGTTTTAAAACTATTAAAATTAAATCTATTCTGTGTACTTATTAAATAGTAAGGAATAGGAAATGATGGTATAGAAAATTGTGCTTACTTCAGCAGCACATACACTAAAATTGGAACATTGCAGAGAAGGTTAGCGTGCCTCTGTACAAGGGTAACACACACATTCATGAAGCATTCCATTTAAAAAAATTACAGTATCAGTTATTTTGATATCAGCTACAAGAGAAGAAAAACTAAACAATTAAGAGAATAAAAATTTTAAAAATAGTTTGATTCATTTTTGAAGACCTGCCTTTTAGCTAGCATTTAAAAAATCAATTTCAAGTTAAATACAAATAACTTGAGAAGTTCTAAATAAGGTAGTATGTAAAGTTTTCCAAAGATATCTTTTCAGTGACTCAAATTATCTTTAAATGAATCTTTAATAGACAGACATTCCCAGCTTAAGATGGTTACGATTTTTCGACTTTACAGTGGTGCAAACGCAATAGGTAGTCAGTAGAAACCGCACTTCAATTACCCACAGAGCCATTCTGTTTTTTGCTTTCAGTACAGTGTTCATAAATTACATGAACTAGTCAAGACTTTATTGTAAAGTAGGTTTTGCGCTGGATGATTTTGCCCAACTGTAAGCTAACGTAAGTGTTCTGAATACATGTAAGGAAGGCTAGGCTAAGCTGTGATATTCAATAAGTTAGGAATACATTTTCATTTACAATATTTTCAACATACCATGGGTTTATCAGGATGTAACCTCTATCATAAGTTGAGAAGCATCTGTAACTAGAATTAAAATGGAAATCTCAAATTTTGGAAAGATAACTTTTCAGTGAATCAGAATTAAATAACTATAAATGAAATTTGAACTTGTTTTGCTCTGAAAATTCTGGCTCCCAGATGCTGATGAGTATGGATGCTGATAAGAATAGTCAGCATGAATGTAACTTACAAAAGGAAACTGTATACTCAGTAGAGTAATAGAGAATCAAGGAATAGGGAATTCTCTCTTTTTGAACCACTCTTGACTAAGTCTTTTACATTTACTTAGTTTAAATAATTCAAAATATGTTAAAGTGGGAGGAAAGTATCTTTTGTTTGGAATAGGGTCTTTATGTAGGTTATTGCTTTTTTTGATTAATAGATTTACTTTGATGTTCTCTGAGGCATGGAATTATTCCCCCCCAGAATTGATATTTTGGTGTGTATTTTTTTTCTTTGTATTCCCTACATTAATGAAATGGCAGGGAAAGGAAATTTAGTAATTATCTTTAAAATCACCACTTTTTTCTTTCTATAGTTAAGATATATAGATATATGTAAAATATGTAAGATTTTAGTTCCTTAATGTATATATTTACATAATTATTCCTCTCTCTCCTATTTATATTCCAAAATCTTTAAAATGGTGAGCCTAAATTACTTTGTCATTATATCTCCATTAAAGTAAGAAATCTTGTTGATCCCAAAGGGAGTCTTGAATACAAGACTGAATTCAAAGCTGGTTAGAAGATTAATTTGCTAAATAATTATTAACTACCTATTAGCTAATAAGCACTGTTCTGGGTACAGGGAATGCAGCATTGAGCAAAGGCCCTACCTTTATGAAGCTTATAGTCTAATGTGGATTATTTAAAAATATCTAACATTTTACCTGAGTGTTATCACTTGTTGTTGACAAGTGGTACAATCTGTTTTTTGAGGCCCAAATTATAATTAATAGGCACTGCTAGTAACTCTGTATTCTTTACTGGCTACTAAAAAAGGAAAACTATATGAAATATTAGGCTCTGCTCTAGAACTGGTGACACGTGAAGGCCACCAGAAGTAGTGTTTGATGGGCTAGCTAGAGCTGGTAGATCCAGCATGAGCCCTGCTTCCACATTGACCTCCAGCCTTGTCTTTTCATATGCCCTTAAGCTTCAGGTAGCCAGGCTGGGAAGGTACACATGTCACTGGTATGGCAAGTATATTATATTTGGGCTTTTGCCTTGAAGTTGTCAGGGATAATGTTAGTTAACACATTGTTCTCTGTTTTTAAGATGCTTTTAAGTTATAGTTTTATTATTTAATATTCTGTTTCATTCTATGATTTTTCTTTACCTTTCACATCAATTTCCATTTTGAGTTTAGGATATTTCACAAAATGAGCTCTAAAACATTTCTAATAAATACTATACAGAGAGAAGTTTTAGAATAAAAGAAATGCCAAATGACCCTAAAGGAGTTCCAATTCTTACATTAAATCTGTTCCCTTGATGTTACCCTTCCATCCTCACATCTGATTGTTAATATTATAATATATATCTTTCATTCTAGGTGTTCACAAAGTCAGTTACTAAATTATCCAACTTAATAATTGGTTTTAATTTTAACATGGTTTTAAAGCCCCACTCATAAAATATGTTAGATGTAGGATGAAATTATTTAGTACAGTGGAGATTCCTTTCAGGAGCTTTCAGAGAATACAATATTGTTAATATCTAAATCTGCAACTTCATTCCAGTAATTTCCACTGTAATAAATTGTTTGAACTGTGCTTTCTGAGGAAACCAAAACTTGCAAATTCAGTCTTTTAAATTTAAGTACATTAGCTTCATAAACTTTTTTTAAAAATCATTTTAAAGTATGGGGGTTTGCAAATATATCTGTTTTACCAGAATACTTGAGTAAAACCAATACATTAAAAGTAAATTTTTTCTCTCATATAATATCTCAAACAGTAGGTGACCAACTAAACGTGTGTTTGCACCTCTCGTGACTTGACACTCATAGTTCTTTGCATGTGTCTTTTAAACTAGAGCTTTAACTTCCTCTTGTGCATGGTTCGTGCAAATTGCAGTTTATTAACTTGTCTTTGTCTTTGATGCTTGCAACCTAATCCATCACAGCTACACTGCCTCGAAAAGAAAGTGCTGTCAAACAGGAAACAGAGAGTGAGTATGCTTAGTGTATTAGTAGGTATTCTCAATGCATGTTTGTTTCATGTCTAGGAATTAGTTGTTTGTCTTGAAAAAAAGTGACCACCAGAAGTTTTGATTGCTCTAATATTGCCAGATATTGGTGAAAGAAAACCAGCATGATGGTACTGGTATGGCTACAACCAAGAAATATATAATATGGTTAGAACTATTTGACGAGTAGTAGAACTTTGTGTCAGAATTTCATGAGAAGGCTTAACCATTATACTTCTGTTTTCAGGTTGTTTAAAAACTCTATAAAAATTCTTAATAGATATTGTCAGATTTTATATAATGGAGCCAAAGTTTATCTTTAATTCCCCATTTTGTATTCATTTTCCCTTCTGACCATTAGCAAATAGTACAAGTTAACTAAGAAATATTCATAAACAGAGGTTTAAAAATATCTTAAAAATCAAATCCTTTAATTATTTGTTGTATGTGAGCTATTATTTAGTTATGTGTTCTCATTTTTCCTCATGGCTGTGATGGAAAATGAATTCTACCTCAACGCAGATGTTCTATATTTATATGGTTAGGGATGTATGATTACATCTCAGTTGTGTTTTAAATACAAGTTTTTCAGGGTGTTTCTTTCTCTTTGTTTTGTGTAGTTTTTAAAGGACTATAGTTAATCAATTCGCTTACCGGAATAGCAGAGTTACAGAGTTCAGAACACATGAGGTTGAATCACACGTAATCAGCTTTTTTTCTTTGTAGAGCAAAATAACCAAGTATGAGCAGTTTCAAGTGGTTCAACCTAAATATATTGATGTAATGGGGAGGCGAGTAACATTGGAATATGGCACTTTTCTTCCAAAATAAAACAAAGTCATCTTTAGCTAGTATGTTAGCATGGTACTACGCAGTGACCTGTCTTTGAATGGGAAAGAAATCCTCATCTATTTCAGTCTAGACAGATCACCAAGCAACTTTATCTTTATGAACTGGACAGGAGTAGGCTATATAATATGATCTGTAAGGTCCCTTTCGGTCCTATTTTGTGAATCTGGGTAGTTTTGCGTTTCTTTACAGTATTTCAGATTAGGACACAAATGTTAATGAAGGTAAGGACACTGTAGGACTTATCCCAGGTGGTAGACTTGTGTACTAACTAATATGAGCCCTGGAAGACCAAGCCAGTAGAAGATAGAAAAATGTAGACCTGACTTATATTCTGTGTCTTTTATTCATGAAAACCACAACTTTCAAAGTTTTGTTATTTCTTAGGTCTCCATGGAAGTTCGGGGAAATTAACTGGATCTACTTCTAGTCTAAACAAACTCAGTGTTCAGAGTTCAGGGAATCGCAGATCTCAGTCTTCTTCCCTGTTGGATATGGGAAACATGTCTGCCTCTGACCTCGATGTTGCTGACAGAACCAAATTTGATAAGGTAAAATAAAACGAGAACTTCCTTTTCTTCTGTTTTATTGTGGTAAGAACAATCAACATGAGATCTACCCTCAACAGACTTTTTCACTGTCAATGGAGTAGTTACCTACAGCTGATCTCTAGGATGTATTCATCTTGTGTGATTGAAACTTTATACTCGTTGAATAGCAGCTTCCTTTTCCCCTCTCCTTCCAGCCTCTGGTAACCACAATTCTGTTCTTTGCTTCCATGAGTTGGACTATCTTAAATACTTCTTAGAAGTGAAATCATGCATTATTTGTCCTTCTGTGACTGGCTTATTCCACTTAGCATAATGTCCTCCAAGTTCATCCAGGTAGTTGCATATTGCAGGATGTTCAGTTTTTTTGTTTGTATGTGTTTTTTTTCTTTTTTTATTAAGGATGTGGGGTACAATTCAGGGTTAGGTACATAAGTAGTTGTTGTCAGGTAAAGTTTGGGCCTCCCATTGGTCCTCACTTCACCTGGTTTGAGATCAGATACCCTTATTAGTGTTAATGTGCCTGCCCCCTGTCCCATGGTAGTCACCCGCTATTGCCAATCCCTTTCTTCTATCATAACATTATGATAAATGTTCAGGGTCCACTTATGAGTGAGAACATGTGGTACTCAGTTCTTTGTTTCTGTGATAGACCACTGAGTATGATGGACTCCAAATCCATCCAAGTTGCTGTGAAGTTCATAATTTTGTCCTTCTTTATAGTTACATAATATTCCATCGTGTATATATACCACATGTGTTTTATCCAGTCCATTTTTGATGGGCAGTACGGGTGGGTCCATGCTTTTGCTATTGTGAATAGTGCTGCAATAAACATGCATGCGCAGGTCTCTTTTTTGTAGAATGATTTGAGTTCCTCCAGGTATATTCCCAGAAAGGGGATTGCTAGATCATATGGAAGGTCAATTTTTGATCTTTTAGAAGTCACCACACTGTTTTCCACAGAGGTTGTACTAGTTGATGCTCCCACCAACAGTGTAGAAGTATTCCTTTTTCTCTGCATCCTCTTCCAACATCTGTTGTTTTTTGATTTATTAGCGATGACCATCCTGGCTGGAGTTAGGTGGTATCTCTGTGCTTTTGATTTGTGTTTCTTTGATGATTAGTGAGGCTGAGCACTTTTTCAGATATCTGTTGGAAGATTATATGTCTTCTTTTGAGACATGCCTGTTTGTATATTTTGCTCACTTTTTAATAGGGCTGTTTGTTTTTTTCCTTTCCACACGTTTGAGTTAGCCAGTACTTCCTAAACATTGACATCAATATTCTTTTCTGACACCAGTGATTGCTTTCAGTGTGTTCAAAGATTTGTGTTCTTTTAGCTCTCTTAAGCATGAACTATGTCTTTCCAGCGGAATCAAATCTGAAAAAAAAACTGTTAGTCAGATGACAATTAAAATGTGAATTACCAATTAAATAATATAAAACCTTTATTCAAAATTAATATATCATAAAGTAGTTTGCATCTCAAATCTAAGTTGTTTGAGCACTTGCAAAGTAAAGAGATAATAACAGGTTTTGTGAAGCTAACCTGGATTAAATAAGTTTTAAAAGTTTATGTTCCTCTTTCCATATTTGAAGTGAATAATTGAGTTTTATTTTAGGTATGTTCCTTGGCCCTGTTACACCTTGATGACAGCATCGCCTTGTCAGTCCTGGAAGAATTTGTCTTTGGAATTCTGTTGAGATCCATGGATAGAGATTATTGAGATTGTAAATCTATGGTCCCTGCAGAAAAGGGAATCAAATATGGAATGTTATGTTAAGTGTTTGGTGCAGTTCTTTCACTATGGGATCATTTTGGTTTTCTCCAGATCTTTGAACAGGTACTAAGTGAATTGGAGCCCCTGTGTCTGGCAGAACAGGACTTCATAAGCAAATTTTTCAAACTACAGCAACATCAAAGTGTGCTTGGAACCATGGTATGGCTCACATTTAATTTGGCTGGTATTTAGGGTCTTTAACATCAGTAACCTAATATGTGGTCGCAATTTCATTATCAAAACAGAAAAGAAAAGAATTTACAGTGTAAGGATTTTCATATAATTTGTGTCATGCCACAAGATAATAAAAACAGTGATCGTTGGAGTCTGAGCATCTAATTTAATATGTCAGAATGTCATAAACCTAAATATTCTTTATATTGGTAAGGAGAAAAAAAATGCCTGAGTTTACTTTGCAAATAACATTTTTTAAAAATTATGTTAAAATTTTAACATTTTAGAGGTTATCATGAATAAATATAATTTTTAAAAGATGAAGTTTGAGTTCTGTATACCATTATACAACAAAAAAAGAAAAAGAGAACAGGAAGAGAAAGTGAGTCCTCAGATCTGAATCTTTCTTATGACTTTGGTGCTAATAGCTATGAGATTGTACACCAAATAGTTGATCTCGTTTTCCTCTTCTGTAAAGTAGATATAATAATGCCTATTTACCATGCCTTTCAGATGGCGTAAGTGTAATCTCTTATATAAGATGAGAGATTTTCCAGAATATTTTGAAGACCACAATGCAGATAGAGTGATTTTTAAATTAAGATCATCTCAAAAATTTATGACTAAGATAACCAACTTACAAAAAGTCATAAAATAAAGAGACGTTCATTGTTACTACAAATGGTTTGGAATTTGTTGTCAGTGGTGGTAGTAGTGGCAAATTTGCTTACTTATTGGCTTCTGTAAGAATTTTTATTTTTAAGAGACAAAGTCTCACTATATTGCCCAGGCTGATCTCAAACTCTTGGTAAGAATTTCTTTTTTTTTTTAGTTGGAGTCTATGTCACCTAGGTTGGAGTACAATAACACAATCACAGCCATTGCAGCCTTGACCTGCTGGGCTCCAACGATCCTTCCGCCTCCACCTTCCAAGTGACTGGAACCACAGGAGCGTGCTACCATGCCCAGCTAATTTTTTTATTTATTGAGATGAAGTCTTGCCAAGTTGTCCAGGCTGGTCTCAAACCTCTGGACTCAGGCAATCCTCTCACCTCTGCCACCCAAAGTGCTGGGATGACTGGTGTGAGCCACTGTACCAGCTGGCTTCTGTAAAAATTTTTAATAGCATTTTTTTAAAATGCTGAAGTTTTATTTGAATGTTCAATGAGATTCCTTTACTTTGTTAATTCTCTTTTGAAAGGTGATTTTCTATATTTTCTATTTTTTTCGTTGAGCTGCCCTCCTTTCCCATACCTCCCACTCAGCCTCCTGTATCCTCCCCTGCTCCTTCTCGTCATGTGCACACACACAGACACAACCTCTCACCCAACAGAAATTCTCAGGTAAAAATCTAAGAGCAAAGCAGTTTGTGAACATTCTTAAACGGCATACTAAATTATTTAACTAGCTTTATCAGCAATGCTACCTTTAAAAATCATTATTTTTCATAATGTATTCTCTCCAGGGAATTTCAAGACTGAGTAGGCTTCTGCTATATAAACTTGTCAAATTGTTGGTCTTTTATTATGTAAAGCGCCTGAATAATTTTTGCAGACTGAAGCTGAGGACCTGGATGGAGGAATGTTATCGCGGCAGCATAATTCTGGCACACCACTGCCTGTTTCATCTGAGTATGTGTTTATTACTATCTGTTGTTTATTTTGGAAAAAATAAATTGCTCGTTGAGGGATCCAGATGATTCTCAGTAGTAACCTGACAATACACAAAGCGCTAAGATGTGTGTCCGTTGTCTTACTGAACATTTTGCTGGATCAAAGTTGGACCTAATACATGGCTCTGCAACTCTTCCTTGCTCCAGAAGTCACAAAAACTGCAATCAGTTCTGATGTTTGCCAGGAGGAAGTCTCCTTTGAATTGCGATGTATTTCTGAGAAGTCACAAAGCACATTTCAGGATGCAACTTTACAAATGATGTTAAGCTAATTTGAGTGATTATACTTAAATGATAAATTATTTGATATGATATATTTTTATATCAAAAACTTCTGTAGACTAATTAGTTCATCATATTTGAACATTTTTCATTGAACTTTGATTGTGTTATCTTAGTCATTTTTTATATCCTTGGTGGGTTAAAGTTAAAGGTGAATTCCCTGAAGCTCGTAATAACTTTCTACATTTTGTATGTTTTCTGAACAGGAAAGATATGATCCGCCAGATGATGATTAAAATATTTCGCTGCATCGAACCGGAACTAAACAATTTAATTGCGTTAGGAGATAAAATTGATAGCTTTAACTCCCTCTACATGCTCGTCAAAATGAGTCATCATGTATGGACGGCACAAAATGTAGACCCTGCTTCTTTTCTAAGTACCACATTGGGAAATGTTTTGGTGACTGTCAAAAGGAACTTTGACAAATGCATTGTAAGTTTTTTTTAAAAAAAAACCTTAGAATTCTAATCATTGCAAGAACATAGGTACATTTAAATCAAGGAATCTCCAGCTTTCTATTGGGGATCTATTGTTCATGTGCCTTAAAGCTCGCTTCAAGCAAGGTGTTGGCAATAATCTGCATCATCAGTTTGATGGCACTGTGCCAGCTAGTTTCCCTTTTATGCAGTGAATCTTGGCAAGTTTTGGAGTAGGTGGCATGGTGGCAGCAGCTAACCAAGAGATCCAATGGGTAACTGGCATCTCAGTTTACTGATCAGTGACCACTGATTTAATGAAGCAATTGAAACTATCACTTAGATTTACTGTTGTTTGTTTAGGATATTCTAATAAGAAAATTAATTTGATTACTTTAATTGATGGTGAATTTATTTTAATTAATAATTTCATAGCTTTAATAATTATCTTGCTTTGTTTTAAGCATAAATTGTTCTGGTAACTTCCAGCAATTATTATTTTCCTCCTAATAGAAACAAACCAGTGACAACTTTCTTATTGTCTATTAAATTTTGGTAAGTTTGTAGGTATGAATTAGTCTGGGCCAGGTCCTTAAAAAAGTTTCATTTCATTAATGTACTTACTAAGTAAAAGTAGATATGTATCATCTGAATATTTCTACTACGTAACCTCTAAGTTATATGCAGCTCTTGAGTATTCATAGAATAATGGGAGATAAAAATATTAAAGACATTTAAATTCATGTAATTTTTTATTCTTTTAAAAAATATTTATTGAATCTTTGAAAGTATAAAAGCAATCTCTGTCCACTGTAGAAACTTAAATGTCACCTCAATAGTCTTGTTAATCTTCCTCCCCTACCAAATGATTTTGCTTGGTATTTAAAATACTGTGAAATTTGACATTTAAGGTTTATCCTACCCTCCACACCCCCTCACCCTGCTTCTCCAGAAGTGATGATAGCCCAGGGAGGTCTGACTGCAGGCTGATAGCCAAAAGGAAAAAGAAGAGCTACCAGAGACTAGGATCATGAGTCCCATATGACACGGTTGGAATACTAAGCCATAAGGACACTATGCGTTTCCAGAGTATAAAGGCTTAGTTGCTTTTACCAGTAAAATACAACTTCATATAGTACCTCTCAACCCAGTAGAACCTAGGATGTGGTGACAGGTAGATGTCGATGTGGGTTCAGATGAAGGCTTAGCATATGCCTGGCACAGAATAAGAGCTTGCTACTCACTGATAGCTTGTAGTGGAGGTGGTGATGGCAGTAATTAGTAATAGCTTTTTAAAGAACAGTCATGTTACTTTCAAGACAGGGCAGTAAAGAAACAAAGTAACCTAGAAAAAGTATAAGTTCACATTTTCTTCTAATTGCAAATAAAGGACCTACCTTTTGCCACTAAAGGATGTTTCCTCCTGCCTGTCATCCCTCTCTATCTCTTCCTTTAACGCAGGCCTTCTCACTGTCTGGTAGGTTGTATGTGTTTAGTTAGTTGTATGTGTTGCTCTTTGGGAAGAGAGCAGGATTTAGGGCATAAAGAAGTTGAAAAGGTAATGAACAGGTCTACAGGTATTAAATAAAAAGCATGAATGTCTGAGGGCTGCAGAAAATGGAACAAATGGCACCTGAGTTTGGCCATTTCCTCTGGTGCCCAAGCCCAGAGTATCTCGTGTTTTTTAAATAAGAGGGCTAGCCAGGCGTGGTGGCTCACACCTGTAACCCCAGCTCTTTGGAGGCAGAGGAGAGAGAATTGCTTGAGCCCACGAGCTTGAGAACAGCCAGGAAAATTTAGTGAGATCTCGGCTCCACAATAAATTAAAAAAACTAGCTGGATGTGGTGACACACACTTGTGGTTCTAGTTAATTAGAAGGCTGATGTGGAAAGATCGTCTGAACCCAGCAGGTCGAGGCTGTGGTGGTCGTGAGCATGCCAGGAGCATGCAACAGAGTGAGATTTGCCTCAAATGAATAAATGAATAGGGCTAAAAAATCTACCCTTGTGTGACAGAATGAGACTTGACACAATTGAATAAACAGGGCTAAGAAACCTAGCGTTGCTAAATTCAAGCTAAAACTAGAAAATAACTTGCACATCAGGTATGATCAAGCTGAACTCTGCAGTACAGTACAGTTCTTAACTGCGTTTGGTTTTCTTTTCAGAATTCCTTACACACATAAATGTAGATGCTCACTCATAAACATTTGAGAATTATCTGACCTGGTTAAATTGCCACTAACTAAGTTCACAAGCAATACGGTGATGTGTGGCTATCATCAAAGTTGTAATCTTAAAACACTGAGTAACCTCCATGTCCTTCTCATCATAGCAGTATGACTGGGCAACCAACTGGAAATCATGTAGATCTGCAGCTTGTGAGAAATTCGGATAATTTTTGTCAGAATTTGTTCAATGATGGTTTTTTTCTGAAATGAATGCTCTATTTCAACCCTCCTTGTAAAAAAGCCAGAGAAGGCAACTGTGACTTAGAACATTTCCCATTAATATTCAGGTCTATATCCTGTACATTTAAATGCCACACAGAATAAAAATCTGCATGCGGCTTATAAGGGATCAGAATTCATCAATGAGGTCTTACCATGTACTAGACACAGGACTAAGCACTTTGCACACACTATCTCATCTAACCCTAACCCATCCCACCCCAGTAAGGTAGGTGTTTTGAGAGGGGAAGTTACTTTCCTCTGGACAACAGTTAAAAAGTGATGGATCTGTGCCTGAGCCCGCTGGTTCGAAAACAGCCTGGGCAACTTAGTGACACCGCATCTCTACAATAAATTTTTAAAAATTAGCCAGGTGTGGTAGCATGCGCCTGTAGTTCCGGCAACTTGGAAGGTTGTAGCGGAAGGATCGCCTGAGCCCAGCAGGTTGATGCTGGGGTGGCCATGAGAGTGCCACTGCACTCCAGCCTGGGCAACAGAGTAAGACTCCAATTCAAAAAAAAAAAAAAGTGATGGATCTGGTACTGAAACCCAAGCAGTTGGTTCCAGCACGTACAATCTTCTACTTTCTTTACTGTAACTATTTTTATACCTCACAGTTATCAGTACTGATGAAGTGTAATATCAGTAAAAGGTAATATGAAATTGTTGATTGTACTCACAGTGCTCTCTCATTCTGATGCCTGCAGCCTAGGGATAATTATTTTTCTAATCCACATGTCATGTGCTTTTCAAGTAATACCCCCAAAATCTCAATACAGTGAAATTTTAGGTAGAAGTTCAGATGATCCAAAACCGTTTGGCCGTGTAATTCTTACTATGAGTAGATCTGTATCCCCTTAGAATTATAGGGAACCATAATTGAATCCATGGCTCTTTTGGAATCCAGATGTCTGGATTCTGTTCACATAAAACATTTCTTTTGTGCTTTGTTACCATCATGCTCAAGCACTTTGCTGAGTTAGCTTAGAATAACTCATAAATATATGGAAACTGTATAATGCAAATCCATAATGGAAATGCCTTTCCTCTGTTCCTACATCCCAAAAATAGAGAACCTGTCTATCCAAACAAATTTTTTTCTTTTTTTTTTAATTTTTAATTTTAAAGCTATGGGGTACAATTCAGGGTTAGGTACACAAATGTTCATTATCCAGGTGCCCTTTTTGATGTGGTGTGCCCGTCCCTCCCCTGGCAGTTTCTCTCAACTGCCAATCCCACCGCCACCCCGCCTCTGCAGTTTCCACTACTGCCAATCCCTTTCTGATAGTATTATGATAATTATTCAAAGTCCACTTATGAGTGAGAACATATGGTACTCTTCTTTGTTTCTGTGATAGATCACTGGGTATGATTGACTCTAAATCCATCCAAGTTGCTGTGCAATCCATATGTTTGTCCTTCTTTATGGCTGCATAATACTCCATTGTGTATATGTACCACATTTTTTTTTTATCCAGTCCTGTTTCAATGGGCAGCATGGTTGGTTGCATGTTTTTGCTATTGTGAATAGTGCTGCAGTAAACATACATGCACAGGTATCTTTTTGGTAGAATGCTTTGAGTTCCTCCGGGTATATTCTCAATAGAGGGATTGCTGGGTCATATGGAAGGTCAATTTCTAGTTCTTTCAGAAATGGCCACACTGTTTTCCAATGAGGTTGCACTAGTTTACTTACGTTCCCACCAGCAGTGTAGAAGCGTACATTTTTCTCCATATCCTCGCCAGCATCTATTGTTTGTTTTATTAATGACGACCATTCTTACTGAGGTTAGGTGGTATCTCAGTGTGGTTTTGATTTGCATTTCTCTGATTAGTGAGGCTGAGCACTTTTCCATGTATCTGTTTGCTGTCCATATATCTTCTTTTGAGAAGTGTCTATTCATGTCTTTTGCCCAGTTTTTAATGGGCTGTTTGTTTTTTTTCCTTACGGCACGTTTGAATTCCTTTGTCAGATATAAATTTGGCAAATATTTTCTCCCATTCTGTGGGCTATCTCCCCGCTCTCTTGATGTTTTCTTTTGCTTTGCAGAAAGTATTCAGTTTGATGAGGTCCCACTTGTCTATCTTATCTCCTACAACATGGGCACTTGGGGTTTTGATCAAAAATTGGTTGCCAGTTCCAATTTCCATAACGGTATCTCCTGCATTTTCTAAGATTCTTATAGTTTGAGGTTTTACGCTTACGTCTTTAATCCATTTAGAGTTAATTTTTGTGTATGGTGATAGGTAGGGGTCCTGTTTCAATCATCTGCATGTGGACAGCCAGTTTCCCAGCACCATTTACTGAATAGGTTCTCCTCTCCCCAGTGGTTATTGTTGGAGGCTTTGTCCAAAGATAAGTTGGTTGAGAAATTGAGATTTTGCTTCCAGAATCTCTGCCTATTCCATTGCTCCATATGCCTGATTTTATACCAATACCAGACTGTTTTCATTATTGTAGCCTTATAGTAAAGTTTAAAATCTGGAAGTGTGATACTTCCTGCTTTGTTTCTTTTGCTAAGGATTGTTTTGGCTTTTCATGGTTGTTTATGCTTCTTGTATGAATTTCTGTATTGCCATTTCCAGGTCTGAGAAGAATGATGTTGGTAATTTAATGGGTAGTGCATTGAATCTGTAGATTGCCTTTGATAGGATGGACATCTTAACAATGTTGTTTCTTCCTATCCATGAGCATGGAATATTTTTCCATTTGTTTGTGTCTTCTTGGATTTCTTTGAGCAGTGTTTTGCCATTCTCATTGTAAAGGTGTATCACTTCTCTGGTTGGGAAGATGCTGAGGTATTTCATTTTTTATGTGGCTTTGGTAAATGGGATTGTGCTTTTTATTTTGTTCTCTGCTTGCTTGCTGTTGATGTATAAGAATACAACTGACTTTTGCACATTTATTTTGTACCCCGAGACGTTGCCAAAGTCCTTTATCAGTGCAAGCAGGTTTTTGATAGATTCTCTTGGATTTTCAAGGTATAGGATTATATCATCAACAAATAGGGATACTTTCCTCTTTTCCTATTTAGATACCCCTGATCTCCTCCTCTTGTCTAATTGCTCTAACTAGGACTTCCAATGTAATGTTGAACAAGAGGGGTGAGAGTGGGCAGCCTTGTCTTGCTTCAGTTTTCAGGGGAAATGTTTCCAGTTTCGTCCATTTAGCAATATGCTAGCTGTGGATTTATCGTAGATGGTGCTTACCATTTTGAGGTATGTTACTTCTATACCTAGGTATTGAGGGTTTTTATCAAGAAGGGATGCTGGATCTTATCAAAGGCTTTTTGTGCATCTGATGATATAATCATGTGCTTCTTGTTTTTATATCTGTTGATGTATTTCATTACATTTATGGTCTTGTGAATGTTGAACCAACCCTGCATCCTGGTGATGAAGCCTACCTGGTCGTGGTGGATGATTTTTGAGATGTGTTATTGGATCCAATTTGCTAGAATCTTGTTGAATATTTTTGCATCTATGTTCATAAGGGATACTCGCCCATAGTTCTCTTTTTTTGTTGGTTCTTTACCCAGTTTGGATATCAGTGTAATATTAGCTTTGTAAAATGATTTGTGGAGAATTCCATCTTTTTCAATTGCCTGGAATACTTTCAGTAGGATTGGTATCAGCTCCTCCTTGTACGTTTTGTAGAATTCTGCTGGAAAGCCATCTGGTCCAGGACTTTTTTTTTGGAGGTAGTTTTCTTATGACATAGTCAATTTCCTGGGTTGTTATTGGTCTATTTAGTGTCTCAGTGTCTTCTTGTTTCCCTTGGGAGGCTGTATGATGTCAGAAAGTCCTCCATTTCATTTAAGCTATCGAGCTTGTTTCCATACAGGTGTGTATAGTAATCTTCTGTATTTCTTTGGGGTCCGTTGTGATTTTATCTTTTGTATTTCTGATTGTTATTATTTGGGCTTTTCCTCTCTTTTTCTTGGTCATCTGTCTAGGGGTCCATCAATCTTGTTAATTCTTTCAAAGAACTATGTTTTTGTTTTGTTGATGTTTTCTATGATATTTTTATCTTTTTCTGTCCCGTATTTGGGCTCTTACTTTGGTGAACTGGATTCTTCTGCTAAAGTTAGGGTTTTTGTAGTCCTGTTTTTCTAGCTCCCTTAGGTGATTTGTTAGGCTGTTAACTTGTGATCTTCCCATTTTCTTTATGTGTATTTTTGGAGATATAAATTCCCCTCTCAGAACTGTTTTCATGACATCCCAGAGGTTTCAGTAAGATGTTCCTTCATTTTCATTTGTTTCTAGAACTTTTTAAATTTCTGTTTTGATTTTGATGTTGACCCAGTAGTGTTCAGCATCATGCAGTTTAGTGTCCATGTCTTTGTGGGCTTTTGGGAAGTTTTGTTGGTGTTGATACTTATTTTTATTCCACTGTGGTCTAAGAAGGTGCTTGGCAATATTTCAACTTTATGGAATTTGTTTATGCTTGAGTTATGGCCAAGGATGTGATCGATCTTGAAGTACATTCCATGTGGTGGTGAGTAGAATGTATATTCTGTGGTTGTTGGGTGGAATAATCTGTAGGTATCTATTAAGTACATTTGGTCAAGCGTCAAGTTGAGGTTCTGGATCTCCTTGTTGATTTTTTGCCTCAATGCTCTATCTAGGGCTGTTAGTGAGGTGTTCGAGTCCCCAGCTATAATAGTGCTAGAATCAGTATCTTTTTTCAGTTTGCTTAGTAGTTGCTTTATAAATGCTGGTGCTCCAGTGTTGGGTGCATATATGTTTAGGATGGATATTTCTTGTTGATTGATTGAATGTTTTATCATTATATAGTATCCTTTTGTATCTTTTTAAATTTTTGATAGCTTAGAGGTTGTTTTGTCTGATATTAAGATCGCGACTCCTGCCTTCTTTTGTGATCCATTTGTCTGGAAACTCATTTCCCATCCTCTAACTTTGAGTCTATGTGCATCCCTTGTGGTGAGATGAGTTTCCTGGATGCAGCAAATTATTGGGTCATGGTTTCTTATCCAGTTCGCCATTCTGTGTCTTTTCAGTGGTGCATTTAGTCCATTCACATTCATGCTGATTATTGAAATGTGATTGTTTACCCCTGTCATGAGGTTCTTATAAAGTTTTTTCTTTGTTTTCTTTTAGCTTTGGGGTAGATGTATATGTGTTTTTCAAATTTGCTGTTGTGATGTATTCTCTGCTGAGTCTGTGACTGCTGTTCTCTTGGGAAGTATGTGGTCATTCTTTTTTTTCTTTATTCTGTGCTTAATAACTTTTTAAGTGTCTCCTATAGAGCTGGTCTGGGGAAGCTGCATTCTCTCTTAGGGATTGGATGTCTGGGAAGGATTTTCATCCTGATGAAGCTGAACTTGGCTGAGTAGGAAATTATTGGTTGAAATTGTTTATCTTTGAGGACTTTAAATATTGGACCCCAGTCCCTTCTTGTTTGGAGTGTTTCTGCCAGTAGGTCTGCTGCTATTCTGATTGTTTTTCCCAGGTAGGTAGTCTGTGCTTTCTCTCTTGCTGCCTTTAGGATTTTTTCTTTTGTGCCTATTTTGTGTAGGCAAATTACTATGTGTCTAGGGGTTGGTCTTCTCATTTGATGTCTTGTGGGGGTTCTCTGTGTCTCTTGTGTTTGGTCACATCTGGTGAGATGGGGAAAGTTTTATTTGATTATCTCTTGGAATACTTGCTCCAAGGTGTTCTCCATTTCCCTTTCTTGTTCTGAGCTACCAATTGGGTATAGGTTTGTCCTCTTGATATAATCACACATCTCTTGTAGGCTTTGTTCTTTCTTTCTGAATTTTCTTTCTATGTTTTTGACAGATCAGGTTAATTCCATGTTCTGGTCTTCACGTTCTGAGATTCTTTCTTCTGCTTGATTAATTATGCTTTCCATGGTTGTTATCTTGTTATTTATTTCCTGAGTGAAATTTTTTATGGCCAAAATCTCTGTTACAAGTTCTTTCAGTGTTGCGTCTTGTCTTTCTTGAGTATTATTCACTCTTTCCATCCATTCCCTAATCTCTGTCATATTCTGGGCCAGTTACTGGTGACTTCCATTGTTTGGGCTCTGAGGTCTTATTTTTCAGGAATTTTCTCTTTGTTACACTTGAAATTACCTGTGGTCTTCTGTTGGTTTTTCTTTCTTTTCTCTTTTCTCTTTAGTTCCATTATTGAGTGGCAGTGGGAGAGGCCTTCACTTCTGATGTTTGCTCAGCCCTCTATTCTTCCCTGATCCAGGTTCTGGATTTGTTCTATTTATTTATTTATTTTTGAGTTGGAGTCTCACACCATCACCCAGATTGGAGTGCAGTGGCATGCTTCCAGCCATTGCAGCCTCAACCTGCTGGGCTCCGATGATCCTTCCACCTCAGCCTTCTGAGTAGCCGGAATTACAGGCACGTGCTACCATGCCCAGCTAATTTTTGATTTCTTGTAGAGATGAGGTCTCACCAAGTTGCTCAGGCAGGTCTTGAACCCACGGGCTCAGGCAATCTACTCATCTCGGCCTCCCAAAGTACTGCGATTACACGCTAAGCCACTGAGCCCAGCCAATCTGTTCTATTTTGAAACAGAACTGTGGGTGGGAAGCTCTACAGTCTCACTGATCTCTTTGGAGGTTCTCCTTGTCCTTTTCTTGCCACACCCTTTGTCCCGTGGCTAGACCAGAGTAGGGGGTAGGGCGCCTGAGACTTGGCACTCTGAGTCTCTGAGACCAGAGTAGGGGGTAGGTCCCTCTGAAGTTTGTGCTTTCAGGATATTCCCTCTGGGTCACAATCAACCCCTGACTAGTTGATCTGCCAGTCACAGAGATCGGGTCTGTTGCTCTGTGGTCAGCAAGTCAGAACTGTTTCCTGCCCTGTTTTCAAGATGGTGGCAGGGTGCCTTTTTAGCCTTCTGCAGTGGGGCTCTGCCTCTGGGCTCCCTCCTCAGCCCTTGCTGCTAGTGTCCAGCCAGGCACTGCAGTGGTGAGGCACTAATTGACACTGGAGCTGGCAGTCTCTCCCACTGCAGTGGTGAAGCCAGCCTAGGGCCGGTAGTCTCTCCCCACCTCTTCTTCCCAGGAAGACTTATGTCAGTTTAAAAAAAAAGACGTTCACCTTCTGAGACCCAGGAAGTGCTAGGGACAAAGCAGAGCAGCCACAGCACCAGGCGTTTCACCAGGAGAGCCCTGGCCACTTGTTCATTAGCCCCTCCTTAGTCAGTCTCTCCGAGCATCTTCTTCCCAGGAAGCGTTTTGTTGATTTAAAAAAAAACGGCACTTGGCTTCTGCCTCCCAGGATTCACTAGGGACCAAGCTGAGCAGCTACGGCACAAGCTGCTTCACCAGGAGAGCCCTGGCTGTTTGTTCCTGAGCCCTCACTCAGTCAGCCACTCAGACACCCACTCACCAGCACGTATACAAAATTTTCCATATATTCACTCATTCACACTGGGACTCGCATAGTCTGACTGGCTTGACCACCATCTTCCTGCTCCTCCACTGCCCTAACAAATTTTAGACTGATGAGACTTGGACATGACTGTGGTTACCGAACTTGACCCCATGGCCACCAGCCAGAAGTTACCTGGAGAGGACCTGCAGGTGCTCTGGTAGCTACTCTGCTCTAACCCAAAATGGGCATCACCTTGCACTTGCCTTTCATAAATGGAAGAAATATGTATCGATTGTTTTTGAACAAACACTTGAGGTTTGTATTGAACAAAAACTTGAGGTTCACAAGCCTTGACTATATTTTGTTTTAAATAATTTGAATTATTTTATTTTCTTAAATGTATTTTAATCTATAGGATTAGTTTTTCTTGGTTATCATCTTCAATTAATTGGCATCCAAAATGTTCCAGTTATTATGGAATGTCCTGCTTCTATGATATATGTATTTGATTATAAAACTATATGTAGTTTCTAAGTTGTGTGGCATTTCTCTCCCTTTCTGCGAAACTTTAGAGTAACCAGATAAGGCAAATGGAAGAAGTAAAGATCTCAAAGAAGAGTAAAGTTGGGATTCTTCCATTTGTTGCTGAATTTGAAGAATTTGCTGGACTTGCAGAATCAATCTTTAAAAATGCTGAGCGTCGTGGAGACCTCGACAAAGCATACACTAAACTTATCAGAGGAGTATTTGTTAATGGTAAGCTTTTGTTGTGTACTACAGAATTTTTGTGGTTCTGTTGTTATTCTTTTTGGTCACTATGAAACTGGGCACAGATATGTTCATTATTTTCCATATTCTGTAGTCTGTTAGGTTTTCAATTAAAGACTTCTTGAATTTGAAAAGTAAGCAGTATGTAAAACCTATCACTATTCATCAGGAACCACTTACATCCTAGGGTTCATATGGGCTTATCACTATGCAAAATCGAAAATCATTTTTTAAGCAAAAAAAAAAAAAAAAATAGCCTTCCAGACTACATTTGCATTTGAACAAGAGTCTTCTGAGATGATAGGCAGAGATGTCTGTGACCTTCAGCATGTCAGCTTACTTCTGTGGGCTTCAGTTTTTCCTGTCTATTACACAAGGGAGTTTATTGCTAAAATACTATATTTACTTTCATCCTATGTCAGACACCACAATTAAGTTACAGAAACAGTTTGGATATGTAATTTAATTTGAAATAAATGGTCTGATTGCATATATTTAGGAATGTTGAAAGCTAAAAAAATGTGGAAGTGGAATCATCTCACCATTGCATGTAACATTATCAGCAGAAGCAAGTCTAGGGAAAAGATAGATCATTTCATGGAGTGTGAAATTGTTGATTTTTTAAAAATTCAAAGTGTCGCCGGGTTCGGTAGCTCAGCCGGTAATCCCGCGCCTTGGGAGGCCGAGGTGAGTGGATTGCCTGAGCCCACGGGTTCGAGACCCGCCTGGGCAACTTGACGAGACCTCATCTCTACAATAAATTTTTTTAAAAATTAACTGGACGTGGTAACTTGCGCCTGTAGTTCCAGCTACTGGGAAGGCTGAGGCGGAAGGATGGCCGGAGCCCAGCAGGTCGAGGCTGCGTTGGCTGGGAGCAGCCACTGCACTCCAGTCTGGGCAACAGAGTGAGACTCCAACTCAAAAAAAAAAAAAAAAAGAAATGGAATTTCTGGGTCAAAGGGTTTATGTATATCTCAAGGCTTTTGCCAAATTGTGATGCAGAGAGCTTGAAACAGTTTAGTGCTGCAGTGTAGTCTCCATAACACATGTACCAATGCTGGATACTACTAGGTATTATCAGTCTCTTTATTCTTTGTCAACCTAATAAGCCATAAGTTATCTTACTATTTTAATTTGCATTTCATTGATTTTTGTTTATGATGTCTTTTACTTTACAGGAGTTTTCAAATGTTATGTCAAATGTATCCATCTTTCCCTTTCTGGCTTCTAAGTTTTGGCCATTCTTAGAAAGGTCACACTACCACAAAATTATTATTTTTTGATTAGCTGTATTTTCTTTAGTACTTATGATTGTATTGTTTATTTGGTTTTTACATTTTTAAGTACTTTGGCAATTTAGAATTTGGCTGCAAGATATTAAATAGAAATCTAAATTTAGTGTGTTCAAAAGATCGAGCATACTGTCCTACACATTTTTAATAATTTATCATTTCTCCACTGACTCGAAAGCCACCTTTATTATATAAAAATTTCCATATATACATGGGACTGTTTTAGGTTGACTTTATTACACTCAGGTAGTTGGGAAGACCTTCCAGTCAGTAAATTTTATTAAGTCCAGAAATGTGCATAATTCTGAAACTTACAAATGGAAAAAAATTAAACATTTAAATGCTACAGCCAAATATGGTCATACTCATATCGGAGATGTTATTTTATTGTTTTTTTCTGTTTTGATTTTAGTGGAGAAAGTAGCAAATGAGAGCCAGAAGACCCCCAGGGATGTGGTTATGATGGAAAACTTTCACCATATTTTTGCAACTCTTTCTCGTTTGAAAATCTCATGTCTAGAAGCTGAAAAAAAAGAAGCCAAACAAAAATACACAGATCACCTTCAGTCTTATGTTATTTACTCTTTAGGACAACCTCTCGAAAAACTAAATGTAAATATATTTTCATTCAGTGGTTTTTCCTGGTTTTGAACCTGTATACATCTGTTTATATAAGAATAACAGACAGACTTTTACCTTAAATGTTCTTGTGTATTGACATGGGGGGAGAAGGGAGAAGGGACACAGCTGTTAAAGTGGCCAGTGTGCCAGACACTGCCAGATGCTCTAGACGTTACTTCTTTGGTCTTTACTTTATTTCATTTACAATTGTGTGAAAAGAAATGTAAAAATTTGCATGATTGTCTATTATATTTTAACAACAATTGATTAATGGTATTATTTTTCTGTTATCTATACATTGTTTCTTTTCATTCTTACTAACAATGATGTGAGCCAAGATAGTATAATCCCTGTTTCACAAATGAAGAAACTGAAAATAAACAGACTTGCCTGATATTATAATTGCTTATAAATAACAAACCTGGGGTAGGAACCTCGATTAGGCTTTTCCATTATACCAGACTCCTTCCTATTTTTTACTTTAAAATGATCAACACTTTCACCTAACTTAGGTGAAAATTTTAAAAACATTATCAAGATAAAAAGAAAACCGAAAATTGTTTTGTACATTGCATTTTGCTTTCCTTTCCTGACTTGAGTCATTTTCCAGAGAAAGTCTGATAATTAATGTTAAGAAATTGATGAGCCGGGCTCGGTGGCTCAGCCTGTAATCCCACGCCTTGGGAGGCTAAGGTGAGTGGAATGCCTGAGCCCATGGGTTCGAGACCCGCCTGGGCAACTTGGTGAGACCTCATCTCTACAATAAATTAAAAAACCAGCCGGGCATGGTAGCAAGTGGCTGTAATTCCTGCTACTTGGAAGGCTGAGGCGGAAGGATCGCCAGAGCCCAACAGGTCGAGGCTGCGGTGGCTGGGAGCGG
>NW_007248692.1:445823-465677 GCF_000164805.1 Carlito syrichta
GGCCAGGAGCAGCCACTGCACTCCAGTCTGGGCGACTGAGTGAGAAAAAAAAAAAAAAAGAAAGAAAAAGAAATTGATGGTTTGGCCGAGCACAGTGGCTCCCACCTATAATCCAAGTGCTTTGGGAGGCTGAGGAGAGGGCTGCCTGAACCCAGAAGTTTGAGGCCAGCCTGGGCAGTATAGCGAGACCTTGTCTCTACAAAAGATTGAAAAGTTACTCAGGCATAATGGTGTGCACCTGTAATCCCAGCTACTTGGGAAGCTAACATGGAAGAAACAGCTAAGCCCAGGAATTTGAGGCTGTGGTGAGCCATGATCATGCCACTGCACTCTAGCCTGGGCAACAGACTTTTTTGTTGCCTCAAAAAAAGAAAAATGATTGAGAGAAATTTGCAATATAATGGAAACTTAAATGGATCCTGCTAACTAACTTTGTCCACAATATGACTAGTCATCTTGTATAAGTTTTTAACTTGAAATTAGAGTTCAATAAAGAATATGTATCTGTTGCCAGTCATTCAAAGAAATATTTAAAAGACATTTAATCAAATGCAGATAAACAGTGGTCCCCAAGTCTTTTGGCATCAGGGACTGGTTTCATGAAAGACAATTTTTCCACAGATGAGGTGGGTGATTTTGGGATGATTCAAGGACATAACATTTATTGTGCACGTTATTTCTATTACTATTGTAATATATAATGAAATAACTGCTCAGCTCACAAAAAGAAAAAAGAGGCAGTGGTAAGTAAAATAATGGGCGGCCACATCTGGACTAAAATAAATGTCAGATTCTGACTTAAAGAATCTCACCTACTTGGGAAACTGAGGTGGAAGGATCATTTGAGCCCAGGAGTTCAAGGCTTCAGTGAGCTGTGATTGCACCACTGAACTCTAGCCTAGATTACAGGAGACCCCGTTTGTTTATTTATTTATTTATTTTTTAAAAACACCTTTTTTGCTCTGGCAACAATTTTTTGTGTGTGATAATGCTATGGTATAGAGATGGAACAGTATCATATACTGCTGACAGAAGTGTAAACTAAGCTTTCATAAGAAGTAGTGTGTATATACTAGACAATCTTCAGAATACTTAAAACATACTCAACTGAATTATTATGGTCCTAATCTTTTTTTCTGGAAAGTGATCAGTAATGTGGGTAAATTCTTATGTACAAAAGATATTTATGACAAATGTGTTTATAATTGGTTTTTTTTAGAATCTGACCAAATTTTGCCAACTCCACAAAAGGCAAGGGGATGCTAAGTAGCCAACACTAGAGGAATGAATACATTAATTGTGGTCAGTTGGAATATCATGCAGCCATTAAAAATTATACTGAAGAAAGAACATGTCTAAGATGAAGTGGAAAATGTAGCATATGAAATTATAATCTCATGTGTACATTCACACATCAGAAGATTAGAAATAAGTTCAAAGTGTTAACTGTGACTATCTCTTGAAGGGTGTGGTCACAGATGACATTTTATCCTCTAACTCACTATCTGATTTTTACCCTGTAACTCTACACTGCTCTGTAGTGAGCATGTTAAAGATGTGGACAATCATGGAAGCAGGTCTCAGCCATTTTTCCTCTCGTTTCCTCGAAGCATTTCTTCGAAGGCGTCGAGGCGCGCGTGGCCCAGGGTGTAAGAGAGGAGGAAGTGAGCTACCAACTTGCGTTTAATAAGCAAGAGCTCCGGAAGGTCATCAGAGAGTACCCCGGGAAGGAGGTGAAGAAAGGCCTCGATAACCTCTACAAGAAGGTCGACAAGCATTTGTGTGAGGAAGAGAACTTACTTCAGGTATGCTTCGTTCTCTTGACCATGTGGCTGGAAGAGCCTTATGTCTACTGCTTTTCTCTAGAGGCCAGGTGCAGTAGCTCACGCCTGTCATCCTAGCACCTTGGGAAGCAGAGACGAGAAGATTACCTGAGCCCAGGGGTTCAAGACCAACCTGGGCAACTTGGCAAGACCTCATATCTACAATAAATTTTTTTTTTAAATTAGCCAACCATGGTGGCACATGCCTGTAATTCCAGCTGTTTGGAAGGCTGAAGCAGAAGGATCACCTGAGCCCACCAGGTCGAGGCTGCATTGGCCATGAGCATGCCACTGCCCTCCAGCCTGGGCAACAGAGTGAGACTCTGACTCAAATTAATGAATTATGAAGAAGAGAGGAATAATATGTATATAAGTTTACACGGTTATTCCCACTATTTTGTTTTCCATTTTAGTGTGGTGAGACTTTTTTTTTTTTTTTTTTTGAGTTAGAGTCTCACTCTGTTGCCCAGGCTGGAGGCAGTGGCATGCTCCTGGCCACTGCAGTCTCGACCTGCTGGGCTTAGGTGATCCTTCCACCTCAGCCTTCCAAGTACCTGGAACTACAGGGGTGCGCTACCAGACCTGGCGTATTTTTTGATTTATTGGAGACACAAGGTCTCACCAAACTGCCCAGCCTGGTCTCAAACCCCTGGACTCAGGCAGTCCTCCCCTCGGCCTCCCAAAGTGCTAGGATTACAAACTTGAGCCACCGCACCAGCCAATATGGTGAGACATTAAGTTTTTCTTTTGTTTGTTTTGTCGGTTGAGTGGTTTGAGTTAGCAATGGGTTCATAGTCTGGTTCCAGAATAAGCTGCGTGACTTTAGACAAGTTACTTAACCTCTCTGAGCCTCAGTTTCCTTATTTGCAAGGGGGAAATGATACCTCTTTCATATAGTAGATACTACTATCGTCATTGCCATTTTATAGGTAAAATGAAAGCTTAGAGAGATGACCAAGATTTTGTAACTAGTGGGTGGTGGAGCCAGATTTAAGCCCTGAATTAAGTCATTATACTTTACAAGCCATACAGACAGGCCCAGAGATGAATGATGGAAGACTTCCTGAGGGATGCTGCATCGTTCATGTTAACCTCTGAAGTCAGCATTTTAGCAGGGCTTGGGGGATTCGTGTTCTAGGTAGAAGAAATAGCTGAATGATGAAAAGCAAGAAAAGTAATACTGTGTAGCGAACAGGGATTAAATTCAATTGACAGGAACTTAGGGTTTATGATGTTTTTGAAAAAGTTCTGGAAAAGGTTAAAGAAAAAGTCCTGGAAGAATACATTCCCTCAACTACCAAATAGAGATAATGATCACAACACCCAACCTCCCCAGGTTATCTTCAGGCTTAAACAGAACGATATATCCATGAAGCACCTTGCATTGTGCTGCTATAGGGTAAGCATCAACAGATGTAAAAATATTAACTATTATGCCAGTGTATGTATCACGTTCTGTCTTGACAGGTGTCTACATGCTATGTCTACTACTAGATTATAAATCACTTGAGAGTCTGACTCATTTTGGTGTCCTCTGCGGCATCGAGCAGTGTTTTGCATCATCAGTTTTAGATAAAGAAAATTTTAAATGTTATCAGAAATGAAATTGGATCACTCATGGTTGCATTTTATTTCATCACTAGTCTTAGTTCCATACATATCTGTGCATATCCGTGTCTTGAATATTGGAGTATAGATGATAATAGCTAAAACGTCATGAGTGCTTCCTTGTATTGAATGCTGTTCTAAGCACTTTATGGACATTTTTATTTAATTCTCACCAAAAAAGTATGAGGAAGATTTTGTTATTATTATCCTAGTTTATAGCTGAGGAACTTGAGACACAGAGCAGTGATATCATATACTGGAGGTCGCAAATCTTTTGGCTCCAGAATGCATGTCCTTAACTCCGCCACTATGTCAGCCTCTTAGAATACTCTTAGAATACATACCTGATTATGTGTTATTTCCATTCTATAGCTTAATGGCTTTTATTTTCTTTTCTGTAACAGGTGGTGTGGCACTCCATGCAAGATGAATTCATCCGCCAGTACAAGCACTTTGAAGGCTTGATAGCTCGCTGTTATCCAGGGTCTGGTGTTACAATGGAATTCACCATCCAGGACATTCTGGATTATTGTTCCAGCATTGCACAGTCCCACTAAACTTTGTGAAAGAAAAAAAGATAAATGGACGGAGCCCTGAGTGCACCAGACACTACACAAAATATCAGGCAACTGTTTTGAGAACCCAGACTTAAATTATATGCATTATTAAATGTCAGATAAATGGATAGTACCATACCACAGATATCTGAGTGCAAAATTACCAACCTACATAGCAATTTTAGTTGCCCAATGGGTTGTGTACTAACTTCAAGTATTTATCTCATCATAAAATGCCTTTAGCATTTTTCAGCGACTAAACAGGAAATCTTCCTTTATTAACTAGCTTCTTGTGTGTGAGTGGTCATCCTATGAGATACATTGAGAGTTCTTCAGCTTTCACTGTTCTCTGTTACTTACAAATCATGTAACTTCTAAAATATTGTACAGAATTGTTTTTTCCACTGTCTAACAAAAAGTGTATATGGATAAGGGAGCTTGTAACTTATAAGGACTTTGAGGATTATGTGACTGTGTAGTGATTGAAATAAAGACATTTTTAAAAAGTTGGCATTGATAATAACTTAGGTCTGTTATATGCCATATTATATATAAAAGCAATTTCTTACAGAATCAATTTATAAAAATTATTTGCACGTTTATATGCCACAAAACCACTTAGAATACTAAGAAAGGTAATAAGAAAAACAAAACCTTTTATAATAGCATCAAAGATACTTAGTATTTAGGACCACATCTATGAACTGAATTGTGTCCCCCCAAAATGCATATGTTGAAGCCCTAACCCCCATGTAACTGTACTGGAGACAGGGTCTTTAAGGAGGTGATGAAGGTTAAATGAGATCAAAAGGTGGAGCCCTGATCCAGTAGACCTGGTGCCCTTATAAGGAGGAGAGGAGACACCAGAGCTCTTTGTCCCTTGACCATGGCAGTGAGAAGGCAGCTGCCTGCAAGCTGAAAAGAGAGCCCTCACCATGCTGGTGCCCTGATCTCAGACTTGAAAGAAAATCAATTGTTATTTAAGCCACCCAGTCTATAGTATTTTGTTATAGCAGCCCAAGCTGACTAGTACAAGATGTATACGACTTTGATGGAAAAATTGTAAAACTACTGAAAGATATTAAAGGAGACCTAAATAAGTAGAAGACTATTTTGTGTTTCCAGATAAAAACACATGGTTAAGTAGAATTGGCAGTTATTTCCAAATTTAGGATTTTAGTGCAATTCTAGTTAAAATCATACCTGTTTTGTTTCTGTAGGAATTGACAAATTGATTCTAAAAGTTATTTAAAATAGCCAAAACTCTTCTTGAAAGGTGAAAGGAGTTTCCTTACCAAGAATTGTAATTATTAGTGTAAAGATAGACTGGTGGGGAAAAATAACAGCCCAGGGGCTGGGCACAGTGGCTCACACCTGTAATCCCAGCACTTTGGGAGGCCAAGAAGAGAGGATCACTTGAGGTTGAGTCCAGCCTGGGCAACATAGCTAGACCTCGTCTCGACAAAAACATTTTAAAAATTAGCTGGATGTGGTGGCAGGCACTCGTAGTCCCAGCTGCTAGAGAGGCTGAGGTGGAAGGATTGTCTGAGCCCAGGAGGTTGAGACCGCGGTGAGCTGTGATTGTGCCATTGCAGTTCAGTCGGTCAGAGTGAGACTCCAACTCAAAACAAAAAACCTAAGAGCTCAGAAACAACCGTTCACATTTGGACTCTTGTTTTATCACACATATGGCATGGCAAGTTGGAGGGAAAAGGGTAGACGTGGAAGAAATGATACCAGGATGTCTGGAGAAGGGTGAACTTTGAGGCTGTAGGTCATACTACATAAAAAAATGAATTCCACATGTGTTGAACACCTAAGAGTGAAAGGCAAAAACTAGAGAACTTTCAAGGACAGTATAAGAAAATATCGTTTTTAACCTCCAGTCAAGGAAGGATTTTGTCAAACAAGACACAAAACTGCACATCAAAGGAAAAAAATGGACAGATTTGACTACGTTAAAATTAAGAACTTGTGGTCGGTCATCTTTTCATGAATGTGAAATGTCAGTTCACAAATTGAGGGAATACTGCAACACATAGCAAAACAATCAGTATTCAAAACACATTTTAAAACACCAAAATCAGTAGAAACAAAGACGAAAGTACTAAAAACGTATATAGACATTTCTCAGAAGAGGGAAACAGAATGACTAGTAAATATATGAAGTGTTCGCCTTTGTTATCAAGGAAATGTGAATTTTATTTTTATTTTTTATTTTTATTATTATTTTTTTGAGTCAGAGTCTCACTCTGTTGCCCAGACTGGAGTGCAGTGGCCACTCCCGGCCACCGCAGCCTCGACCTGCTGGGCTCTGGCGATCCTCCCTCCTCAGCCTTCCAAGTTGCCGAATCTACAGGTGCGCACTACCATGCCCGGATAATTTTTTTGATTTATTGTAGAAACGAAGGCTCACCATGTTGCCCAGGCTGGTCTGGAACCCGTGGGCTCAGACAATCCTCTCGCCTCAGCCTCCCAAAGTGCTGGGATTACAGATTTGAGCCACCATGTCCGACCAGAAATGTGAATTTTAAAAGATGTGAAGCCACCAGAACACATGCTTCTGGAAGAGGCATAAATCGGTTCCGTCACTTAAACCATTTGACAATACCTAGCAAAGTTCAAGAGGTGTGTGACCTATGACTCAGCAACTCTAATCTGAGGTATGTGCCCCAACCCAATAGATCTCAATTCTAACCACACATTAGGTAACCTAGCGTGCTTGTGAAACACAGGGACCTGGGCCCCACCCTCCGGTTTTTTAAAAGCTCTCCAGTGACCCTGGTATTCGGTGAGTATTGGGAGCCACGGCCATAAAGAAACTCATATATATACATATATATAATTTTTTTTTTTTTTGGATTTATCGTAGAGATGAGGTTTCACTGCCCAGGCGGGTCTCGAACCCGTGGGCTCAGGCAATCCACTCACCTCAGCCTCCCAAAGGCGCGGGATGACAGGCTGAGCCACCGAGCCCGGCTAGAAACTCATATATTATGAATTACTACAGTCTACGCAAAGATCCTGTCAGAACTTTTGTTTGTAATAACAAAAAACTGCAAACAGCCCAAATGTCCATCAACAGTAAAATGAATAAAAATGAAAATGTATATTCAATCAAGGAAACGAAATGCCAATACAGTAGTGATAAGGTGTGGATTTTAGCTGAACACGACAATGTAGATAAATGCCAGGAAAATAATATCAGGTGAGAAAAGTAAATCGAGGGAATAAATGTAGTATGGTCCTATTAATATTTCAAAAACCTGCGATATTAAACAATGTGTGGTTTAGGGTTACAAATGTGAAACTAAAGAAAATGATGATAAAATTCTGGAGTGATTTGGGCACAGGAAAGGAAGGTAAGGATGTCTAACAAAGACATCGAAGTTTTTGTTTATTTGTTTGTTTGTTGTTTTTGTTTTTTGAGTTGGGAGTCTCACCCTGTTGCCCAGACTGGAGTGCAGTGGCTGCTCCCGGCCATCGCAGCCTCGACCTGCTGGGCTCTGGCGATCCTTCCGCCTCAGCCTTCCGAGTAGCCGGAACTACAGGCGTGCGCCACCATACCTGGCTAATTTTGATTTATTGTAGAGATGAGGTCTCGCCAAGTTGCCCGGGCGGGTCTCGAACCCGCAGTCTCAGTCAATCCACTCACTTCGGCCTCCCAAAGTGTGGGATTACAGGCTGAGCCACCGAGCCCGGCTGAGACATCGAGTTTTAAAGATATATCATAATGTTCTTAAACTGGGCAATGAACATCATGATACCTGTTACTGTATCATGATTATTTATGCCTTGCATATATCTTGTAAATCTTGTATCAGTTCAGTATTTAATTTAAAAACCTAAAATACGGCTGGGTGGGTTTCCTTACCAATAATTATAATTATAGGTGTGAAGATAAATAGACCGGTGGGGGGGGGGGGAAATTGAGATCCCAGGGGTCGGTCACAATGCTCATGTCTATAATCCCAGGGTTCTGGGAGGCCAAGGTGAGAGGATCGCTTGAACCCAGGAGTTCGAGACCAGCCTGGACAACATAGTGGGACCTCGTCTCTACAAAAAAATTCACAAATTAGCCAGGCATGGTGGCACATGCCTATAGTCCCAGCTACTCAGGACTGAGGAGGAGGCTGAGGCAGGAGTGCCTGAGTCCAGGAGGCCAAGGCTGCAATGAGCCATGACCATGCCACTACACTCCATCCTGGGCGACAGAGTAAGACCCTGACTCAAAAATCAAATTCATAGTTTTGTTGTATATTTATATATGAATATATGCATACATCTGTATCGATAAATAATAAAACATGAACATTTTTAGCTGATCGGGGCCAAAAGAGATCAGTGACTTGATCAAGGTCCAAGCCAGGTATTAACAGAATATTTCAAACAACATCTAACTCCTCTCAAAGTGCTGGAACTTTCTTTCCTCCTGATAGCAGGAATGATACAGACATAAATATATATGATATCTAAGGATCAAACACTGCCTAATATTTCCATTATCAGGCAATGGTTGATTTTAACTGAGATGGGGAAAAAATAGCAAAATAAAAATGATCTTTTTAGCCTTGGCTATCCTCTTGGGGGCCCCTCTCAGGGTAGGGGGCACCTCCACGAGAGCTGCTAACACTTGCTTCCTGAATAAACTTCGACGTGCTCACTCCCCCCTAAAAAAAAGTCCAAAAATTACCTCTTGCATTAGAAGGGATTTCAAAAAAGGAAAGGCAGCAGATTACTGCCATCAGTCATAATTTTTTAAACTTTAAAAAACTACACTACTATTTGCTAGAAATGATAAGGAGAGAAGAACATAGAACTTTTAAACAAACTATTAAAAATCGTAACTTAGAGAATATTTGTGGATAAAGAAGAATGAGAAAGTAAAAATAGGTTCCAGAAAAGTTAAATATGTAACAGGGTAGTATCAAAGAGGTTAGATTACTAATTCTCATAACAATCTGCTTTGGGGTCCTCTGTGTCAGTGCTTCCCAAACTTTAATGTATATTAAACAACTGGTGATCTGTTGAAATGCAGATCCTAATTCAACAGCTTTTGTAGCTCAAGATGCCGAGGTTTTTTGGTTTTTGGTTTTGGCGGGGGAGGCTTTGAGTCAAAGTCGCTGTCACCCAGCTAGGGTGCAGTGGCACGATCATGGCTCACCACAGCCCCGACCTCCTGGGCTCAGGTGATCCTCCTGCCTCAACCTCCGGAGTAGCTGGGACCACAGGTGTGTGCCACCGTGCCCAGCTAATTTTTTTATTTTTGCAGAGACGAGGTCTCGCTATGTTGCCCTGCCTGGTCTTGAACTCCTGGGCTCCAACAATCCTTCCACCTTGGCCTCCCAAAGTGCTGGGATTGCAGGCATGAGCCACTATGGCCAGGTGATTCTGTGTTTTAACAAACCCCCAGGTAATATCAATGCTGTTGGTCTATAGCCGGGAGTTTGAGTAGCAAATCTTTACAGTGTAGAGTTACATCATTCACACCTCTGAACAAGTCAGGATTATTTGTTGCTGTTTTTTTCTTCCTTGGAGATAGCTGAAATTCATGCTTGTGGTTTAAAAAGGGTTATCAGGTTGTCATACATGGTGGGACTGTGATATAATGCTCACTTATCTAAATTCCTGACTGAAGATATTGCTAAACACATTTACAAGTAATTCATATTTTCTTGTTTTTTCTTTTTTGGAGTCTCACTCTGTCACCCAGGCTGGAGTGCAGTGGCATGCTCCCGGCCACTGCAGCCTCGACCTGCTGGGCTCTGGCAATCCTTACGCCTCAGCCTTCCAAATAGCTGGAAGCACAGCTGCATGCCACCATGCCTGGCTAATTGTTTTATTTGCTTAGAGATGAAGTCTCGCCAAGTTGCCCAGACCGTTCTCAAACCCCTGGGCTCAGGCAATCCTCTCGCCTCAGCCTCCCAAAGTGCTGGGATTATAGGCGTGAGCCACCGTGCCCGGCTTAATTCATATCTTCAAGAGAGAACAAGAAAAGCTTGTCAAAAGGCGGTGTGGTAGGTGAAACAGGAAAATAGAAAATACGAAAACATAGAAAGAAGGTACTAATGGAGACTGTCATAGACAAGACAAAGCAACATCAATCTATGAGTAAATTGCTTGTCCAATGGTCTTGAGAGAGCCGCTTCCCTGAGATCAGCAGCTCCGTCAAATTCTCCTGCCTGCCCGGATCTCCTGCAAGATGCTGGGTGTTGGGTATGTTAAATAGTTTGCCTCATTGACTAGAAGAGAAGGTAATGAAGAAGAAATTAAGAAATGGAAGGAATGTGTTCTCATCTGAATGTTATACTTGTCTCCATTTATTTTATTTTATTTTTTGAGTTGGAGTCTCACTCTGTCACCCAGGCTAGAGTGCAGGGGCACGCTCACGGTCACCCCAGCCTCGACCTGCTGGGCTCCAGCGATCCTTACGCCTCCGCCTTCCAAGGAGCTGGAACCACAGGCATGTGCCACCACGCCCAGCTAATTTTTTGATCTATTAGAGAGACAAGGTCTCACCATGTTGCTCAGGCTGGTCTCGAACCCCTGAGCTCAGGCCATCCTCTTGCCTCCGCCTCCCAAACTCTCCATTTAATTTTAAACGGCTTTTCCTTTCATGTAAATTACACCGCCCTGCAATTCTCCCCCAGGAGCCTGTTGTCCTCCTTCAGGGCACTTACCCTAACTCAAAATATATTGATTTGCCCTTTTACTCCCTCCATATCTTGCCTACCAGCCCCCCGCCCCGCCCTTGGACTGCAACCTTTGTGACTTGGATCAAGACTGCTCCGTTTACCAGTCTCTCTCCAGATCGTGTAAGTACCTAATAAATCTTCCACGTAACAGATGAAAAGTGAAGAGGTCGTTGTTAATTCACGGAGAGAGAAAAGTGTAACTCCTGGTTCCTTGCTGTCGCCTTCAATGTCGAGAGCACAGCCAGCATCTCCGAGGTCAGTTCCAGCTGGGTGGATCTGACTGCTTGGTCCCTTGCTGGAGCCCAATGTCTACTGTGCTACCTCGCTTCGGGAGGTCGGTAACTGGAGGCTGAAGACACAAGCTCGTGCAGAGGTGCGGAGTGAAGGAGCTGGTTTAAGGAAGCTGGCCCACAAAGTAAAGAAGAATTGTGTTCGGTTCCAGGTCTTACTTTATACAGCACCCAATACGGGGTCTTGCACGTGCAGTACCATATGTTCAACAAACGCTTGTGAATTGAATTTAATTCATGTAGAAACCTAAGTCAATTGTGCCTCCTGTAGAATTGAGATATGTTCTCTTTGGTAGGAGGGTTTTCTCGATCTGTGAGTTCCTCTGCTAGATACTGTGGGCCATGGGGCCTGAATACTCTTCCTTGCTAATAGAAGTTGACTTTCTACATTTTTTTTTTTTTTTTTTTTTTTGAGGCAGGGTCTCCCTCTGTCACCCAGCTAGAGTGCGCTGGCACAATCACAACTCACCGCAGCATTGACTGCCTGGGTTCAGGAGATCCTTCCACATTAGCCTTCTGAAGAACTTTCTATGGAATAAAAATATGCCCAAACTAGCCGGGTGTGGTGGCTCACGCCTGTCATTCCAGCACTTTGGGAGGCAGAGGCAAGAGGATCGCTGGAGTTCAGGGGTTTGAGACCAGCCTAAGCAACTTGGCAAGACCTTGTGAAGTAGGGTCCGAATGATTAAATGACAGCCCACCTACTCAAATTAACGAAGGAGAGGTTTATTAGTCAAGGCTCTGCTGGCCAGCAACCACTTGCTGGAAGCGTAAGTTCCAAGACAAGGGCCCTGTCCTGCAGCAAAGGATTGTCTTAAATAGCCCTTAACCGCATGCTGAAGGCCTGGGCTACCTGTGTTAGGGGCTTTCTTTGGTCTAACTGCAGCATTTCCTATCTCCCGTTGGTGCAAGCAAGCAAGCAAGTTTACAGAAGCAGATGTAGCTGGTTATGCAGGTGTGGCAGATAAGGGTACAATCAATTGCGTAATGTCTGCAAAGAAAGTTTCCAGGAAAGGAGTAATGCCTGCCTCAAGGTTAGAGCTATTCCTGCTTTTCCCCCTTACACTTCTTTCTTTGTTCTCTTTGTTCCTTTTTATACTTTTTTTTTACAATAAATCAAAAAATTAGCCAGACATGGTGGCGTGCACCTGTGATTCACAACTTGGAAGGCTGAAGTGGAAGAATAGCCTGAGCCCAGCAGGTCAAGACTGCGGTGGCCATGAGCATGCCACTGCACTCCAGCCTGGGCAACAGAGTGAGACTCCAACTCAAAAAAAAAAAAAAAAGAATATGCCCAAACTAAGGGGAAGAATCAAGATTGGCATAAACGATTGGCTCCCAACCTGCTGCATATTAAAATCATTGGAGAAATGTTTAAAATACTGATATCTTTAACACACCCTAACCAAATAAGAATTTCTAGGTTGGGTATGATGGCTCACATCTGTAATCCCAGCACTTTGGGAGGCTGAGACAGGGTCGCTTGAGCCCAGAAATTTGAGACCAGCCTGGGCAACATAGCAGGACCCCATCGCTATAAAAATTTTTTTAAAATTTGCCAGGCATGGCAGTGTGCATCTGTAGTGTCAGCTACTCAGGAGGCTGAGGCAGGAAGATCCCTTGAGACCAGGAGTTCAAGGTTATAATGAGCTATGATCACGCCACCGCACTCCAGCCTGGGCAACACAGCAAGACCCTGTCTCGAACAAAAATAAGAACAATTTCTGAAGGTGGGGCCCAGGTATTTCACAAACCTCCTGGGTGATTAAAATGAACAGACAGGGTTGCCCTGGTCTGAGCCAGCCATGACAATGCAACTCTCCCTTGACCTATATTTGGTTTAGGCGTGCGCATTTGTGTGGCCCTGTTCTGGTCAGAGAAACGCGAGAGCAAACCTGCTAAGGGATCCTAGAAAAGGTCTTCCACCCTGATAAAAGTGGAAGTTCACAAGACAGACGAGATCTCTTGCCTCCACCTCTTCTTTTTGATGCGGTGGCAGCTGTGACCGGGAAGAGACATGGCTGACACTGAGAGGCAGAGTGGGAAAACCAAAAGCCTGCCCAACTAGGAACCAGCTCTCGCCTTGCTTGTTACAGGAGATGATTCAACGTCTATATTGTTTAAGCCACCAGTCATCTGTGATTCCGTGGCTTGCACAGAACTCCTATTTCCTTCCGACTTAAAATGTAACACGTATTCATCCTCATTCATAAGTACATTTGTTTATCAAAATAAGTTGCATCACGGTTAAGAGCCTGAGCTTTGCAATCAAACAACCCTAGATTTGGATCCCAGCCCAAGTTGCCTTTTATGAGCCGGATGGTTCTCTAAGCTTTGTTTCCTCTTCTGTTAGAAGAGCCCTATTTCCAAATTCCACTGTGAGGATTAAATGATGTAATATGTAGTAAGCATGCTTAGCACGGCACCTGGCACTGTACTCAATCAATATCAGCCGTTATTATCACATGTCTGCTTGGTACCAGGAAGTTTCTCTTGTTCCATGGAACTATAAAAAAAAAAAAAAGGCCAGGCACGGTGGTTCAAGCCTGTAATCCCAGCACTTTGGGAGGCCGAGATAACAGGATTGCCTAAACTCAGGACTTCAAGACCAGCCTGGGCAACTTGGTGAGACCTCATCTCTGCAATAAATCAAAAAACTAGCTGGACGTGGTGGCGCACACCTGTAGTTCCAGCTACTTGGAAGGCTGAGGCGAAAGATCGCCTGAACTCAGCAGGTGAGGCTGCGGTGCCTGTGAGCATGCCACTGCACTCCATCCTGGACAACAGAGTGAGACTCTGACTCAAAAAAAAAAAAGTGGTTACCTACTCTGAAAATACTGAGTATTTAATTATTAAATATGACCTTGGGATTTCCCCAAACATGGCAATAATAATTTAAAATCTTGTTACTCGGCTGGGCACCGTGGCTCAAGCCTATAATCCCAGCAATTTGAGAGGCGGAGGCGAGAGGATTGCCTAAACTCAGAACTTTGAGACCAGCCTGGGCAACTTGGCGAGACCTCATCTCTACAATAAATCAAAAAATTAGCCGAGTGTGGTGGGGCATGCCTGCAGTTCCAGCTACTTGTAAAGTTGAGGCGGAACGATCACCTGTGCCCATCAGGTCGAAGGTGGAGGCTGCAGTGGCCATGAGTGTGCCACTGCACTTCAGCCTGGGTGACAGAGTGAGACTCCAACTCAAAAGATAAAAAATAAGAATAAAATCTTGTTATTCACAAATTAACATTTTAGAGTCTCCACATACAACTCAAAGCATGAGATTTATGACCAGATAGCAATCTGTTTCTTTACAAGAAGGATTTCCATGAAAAGAACAAAAATAACCAATCACCTGGAGTCTGGCTCTCGCCGTTTGCAATTAAAATGAGAAGGTGAGGAATGACTGCAGACACAATTGTAGATTAGAAGACCAGTATTTTGTTTCATTCATGGTTTTACAAACTTGATTTTCCTACTCAAAAGAAATAGCGAGTTATCGTTTTTTTGTGCTAAATGAACCAGCACATTCATTTTAAAGTCACATGCCATTAGCCTCTTAGGGCTAGGCAGAAGAAATGTCCTTGTTTGGGAAGAAAAGACAAACAAAAATCTTTCTGGAGTAATATGCAAATACCCCGGTGAGCATTCTGAAACGAGAGGTATTGGTTTGGTTTCTGGTGTCCAATATGAGGAGAAGGCAGGATATTGAGAGACAGATCAAAGAAAAATGTAGATCACTGAATGATATGAGTGCTTTAATAGCAAATATGTAAAAACAACATGTATATAAACAATAGAGTGTGAGCGCAGTCACTTAAAATTTTAGAAGAATGAACTTAATTTCTTTAAGGGTTATCTGTATGTTACTATGAATTACTAGGGCTGGGACCAGGCGCGGTGGCTCCTGCCCGTAAACCCAGCACTTTGGGAGGCTGAGGAGAGAGAATCACTTGAGCACAGGAGTTCTAGATCAGCCTGGGCAGCTTGGCAAAAATCTCATCTCTTTTCTTTTTTTTTTTTAGTTGGATTCTCACTCTGTCGCCCAGGGTGAAGTGTAGTGACACGTTCTCGGCCACCACAACCTCGACCTGCTGGGCTCAGATGATCCTTCCATCTCAGCTTTCCAAGAAACCAGAACTATAGGTGCATGCCACCACGCCTGGCTAATTTTTTGATTTATTGTAGAGACAAGGTCTGGCCCAGGCTGGTCTCGAACCCCTGGATTTAGGCAATCTTCTCACTTTGATCTCCCAAAGTGCTAGGATTACAAACTTGAGCCACTGCGCCCAGCCAATGTCCTCTCTTAAGAAAAAAAAAAAATCATTAGGGATTTTGAAAGGAGGGAAACTCTGAAATGCAGAAGCCGCTTAAATTTAAAAGTAGACATATTTTCCCTTGTCCCCCTTTCACTGTCCTTGGGTCTAGTAACTTGCTGGTTACCTACTCTGTGAAGGGAACACAACCATCTTCACTGAGCTCCCTGACAAACAGGAGACACACACGAAGGACTGCACGTCCCTGGAAATGCCTCCGCCAGACCTAGATAAGAAATGGGCTATTGAAACCTTCTAACACCCAGAAATGTATCAGTTCCCTTAGTCTCTAAGTGACAACTGCTTTCTTTCATGTCTTTGTATTAACTTTATGTATAATGTTTAATCGAGCCTTGTAAACTATAACTCCTGGAATAAATAAAAACTGTAACCAACTAAAAAGTATACAGCCCAAATTGTTCAAGGCATTTGTGCTTCTGGCCTTGATATATCATTGTCCGTTTCCTGGAACCAGCTTCCCACCCACCACCTGGAGTCATGAGATACTTATGTGACAAAGTTATCTACATCAAAAAATAAAACTCTGGACATTTTTTCCAGCCTAAACTTCCCTTCAAAAGCCTCAAATATACTCGGCTCCCCAGCCTTTGAGGCCACACTTGCCTCTGATTGTCAGTCCCCTTTCTGTCTATAAAAGGTAAATAATAAACTTTACTTTCTTTTACTTTGCACTTGGTTACAATCTTATATTATTCCCTCAGTGCTGGCTCACCTTGCCTCAGTTTACTCTTTCAGATTTTCTTTTTTTTTTTTTGAGTCATAGTCTCACTCTGTCACCCAGGCTGAAGAGCAGTGGCACACTCACAGCCACCGCAGCCTCGACCTGCTGAGGTCAGGTGATCCTTCCACCTCAGCCTTCCAAGTAGCTGGAACTACAGGCATGTTCCATCACACCCAGCTAATTTTTCTTGATTTTTTATTTTTGAGTCGGATTCTCACTCTGTTGCCCAGGCTGTAGTGCATTGGCACACTCACGGCCACCGCAGCCTCGACCTACTGGGCTCAGGCAATCCTTCTTCCTCAGCCTTCCAAGTAGCCAAAACTACAGATATGCACCATCATACCCGCCTAATTTTTTGATTTATTGCAGAGATGAAGTCTCGCCAAGTTGCCCAGGCGGGTCTCGAACTCAGGCAATCCACTCACCTCAGCCTCCCAAAGGCACGGGATTACAGGCTGAGCCATCGAGCCCAGCTAATTTTTTTATTTATTGTAGAGACGAGGTCTTGCCAAGTTGCCCAGTCTGGTCTCGAACCCGTGAGCTCCGTCAATCCTCTCACCTCAGCCTCCCACATTGCTGGGATTATAGGCATGAGCCACCACGCCCGGCCTGGGAAGGAGAACTTTCTAAAAGCATTTGAAAGTACTGGAATAATACAACCTTTAGTCCCAAATGCCCATGCTTTCCTAAGAAAGTCTGTAGGCTCTAAGATTAAATATGAATAAAAATAATCTTTAAATTGACTTAGGATAGCTTTACTTGGAATTGTAAACCAAGTTAACCTTAAATTAACCGTAGCTATAAATGTACTACTTCTACCCTGTGCTCATAAATATTCATATCCATATTTGTTTATTCAGGAGGATTCATCTGCTGCACGATTGATCAAACCATAAAATGTATGACAGTGAACAGGGCTCTTAACAGAAGAGAGGAGGGACCCTTTGTGAGAGTGTAATTGACGGAAGACTCTGCTTTTTACTGATGAAGACTAAAGTGATTTACCTTTCCCTAAGGCTCATTCTAAGAATTGTGATTTCTCTCCTTATCCTCAGGGACCCTTGTCTTTTAAATAATTTCCTGCCTCTTATCCTTATCTTTGGACGTATATACACAGTTGCTTTTCCTTTTTTCTTTTTTTTTTCTGAGTTGGAATCTCACTCTGTCGCCCAGGCTGGAACGCAGTGGCACACTCACGGCCACTGCAACCTCGACCTGCTGGGCTCAGGTGATCCTTCCGCCTCAGCCTTCTGAGTAGCTGGAACTACAGGTGCGCACCACCACACCCGGTTAATTTTTTATTTATTGTAGAGATGGGGACTCCCCAGGTTGCTCAGACTGGTCTCAAACCCCTGGGTCTTGGCCTCCCAAAGTGCTGGGCTGACAGGCAAGGGTCACCACGCCTGGCCACAGTTGCTTTTTCTGCCTGAAAAAATGTATCGCTCTTCACCAGAAAATATAACATTTACGAAATCACTCTAGCAATCATTTGAACTGTCTTTCATTCTGTAGCACAGTGGGATCATTCTAGATCCTGGTGGGAATATCCATCTCGGTCCCCATTCTCTGCAAGGATTGGGACTAAACTAAAACTCCGTATGACTAAGTCCAATCGGACACCCTGCCTGGACCAATCAGACACTCTGCCTTGCTGTCAAGATTCTGAATCTTGAGCAGTGACATCAGGTAGAATGACAGTAGCTGGAGTTAAGTCATTGCAGAGGTCACACCAAACAAGCCTGCATAAATTTACTCGATAAAGACCCCCAGATTTGTTCCAGTTTCCGTCTTTCCCAAGATCAGGTGACTCCATTTTCCTTTGATTCTGTGAATCACCCAATATCCTTCCCATGTCAGTGGGCGGGAGGGAGGACTTAAATTAGTTGAAGTTAGTTTCTGTAACTTGCAACCCAAGATCTAAAACTGATGCAATCACAAGATATGTATACACACAAAATCCAACAAACTATGGAAGATAATACAGAAAACTATTGTTGCCAAGCAAACGATATAGACAGTAAGTATGGTTGGGTAGCATCTATGAAAGATCAATAACTACAGCTTCCTTGGTTCAGGAAAATGACCAAACTAGAAAGAGATCCAAGCCAGGCGCAGTGGCATATACCTATAATACCAGCACTTTGAGAGGCTGAAGTGGGAAGATTACTTGAAGCCAGGAGGTTGAGACCAGTCTGGGCAAGGTAGTGAGCCTCATCTTTGCCTCAGACTGGACTGAAGTGGCCCAATCACAGCTCAACGCTCTCTTGACCTCCTCAGGTGATCCTTCCACCTCAGCCTCCCGAGTAGTTGGGCTTACAAGCGTATGCCACCATGCCTGGCTAATTTTTTTTTTTTTTTTTTTTTTTTAGAGAAAAGGCCTCACTGTGTTGTCCAGGCTGGTTGGGAACTCCTGGCTCAAGCCATCCTCCTGCCCTGGTTTCTCAAAGTGTTGAGATTGCAGGCATGAGTCACCCCACCCGGCCAGTCTGTGTTGTAATGTAATGTATATTGGTGAAATAAATGTTTTGCCCCAAATAACCCTTTGTACATATGAAGTACTCTGACATTTTATTTCTATTCTGTTTTGTTTTTTTGTGTGTTTGTTTTGAGTCGGCGTCCCACTCTGTCACCCAGGTTGGAATGTGGTGGCAGGATCACAGCTAACACAGCCTCGACCTGATAGGCTCAGGTGATCCTTCCACCTGAGCCTTCCAAGTAGCTGGAGCTGCATGCGTGCGCCACAATGCCTGGCTAATTTTTTTAATTTATTGTAAACACAAGGTCTCACCAAGTTGCCCAGGCTGTTCTCAAAACCCTGGGCTCAGGCAATCCCCTGGCCTCTGTCTCCCAAAGTGCTGGGATTACAGGCATGAGCCACCACACCTGGCCTGACATGTGTTTTTATTTCTCTTAAGTATATACCTAGAAAAGGAACTGGGGGTTCATACGGTAAGTCCATGTTTAACTTTTTGAGGAACCGCCAAACTGTTCTGCAAAGGGGCTATGCTATTTTGCATTCCTACCAGTAATGTATGAGGGTTCCAATTTCTCTCCATCCTTGCCAACACTTGTTATTCTCTGTCTTCTGGATAGAATAGAAATAAAAAGCAATTTGAATACACCTTGTTAAAGAAGATTTATCAAAACAGAATAGAAGTAAAATGTCAGAGTACTTCATATGTACAAAGGGTTATTTGGGGCAAAACATTTATTTCACCAATATACATTACATTACAACACAGACTGTCCGGGTGGGGTGGCTCATGCCTGCAATCCCAACACTTTGGGAAGCCAGGGCAGGAGGATGGCTTGAGCCAGGAGTTCCCAACCAGCCTGGACAACATAGTGAGGCCTTGTCTCTAAAAAAAAAATAGACATCCTAGTGGGTGTTAAGTAGTTTTTCATTTTGATTTCCATTTCTGCTGGATAACAGTGTTGGGCATTTTTGATGTGCTTATTGACTATTTCTATACCTTCTTTAGAGAAATGTGTATTCAAATTGCTTGCCTATTTTTTTTTGAGTTCGAGTCTCACTCTGTCACCCAGACTGGAGTGCAGTGGCCGCTCCCGGCCACCACAGCCTCAACCTGCTGGGCTCCAGTGATCCTTTCGCCTCAGCCTTCCAAGTACCTGGAGCTACAGGAGCGCGCTACTACGCCCGGCTAATTTTTTGATTTATTGTAGAGATGAGGTCTCACCAATTTGCCCAGGCGGGTCGCGAACTCTCAGGGCTCAGGCAATCCACTCACCTCAGCCTCCCAAGGCGTGGGATTACAGGCTGAGCCACCGAGCCCGGCTGCTTGCCTATTTTTTTTTTTTTTTTTTT
>NW_007248692.1:465705-496023 GCF_000164805.1 Carlito syrichta
ACCTGCTGGGCTCCGATGATCTTTCCGCATCAGCCTTCCAAGTAGCCGGAATTACAGGCATGCGCCACCACGCCCGGCTGATTTTTTTTTTTATTTATTGTAGAGATGAGGTCTCGCCAAATTGGATTCTTTATTCTCTTTGCTATCAAGTTGTCGGTGTTCTTTATATATTCTGGATTTAAGTCTCTTTTCAAATATATGACTTGCAAAACAATTTTTCCCATTTTGCAGGTTATCTTCTCACGTTTTTTTGATGGGATTGATTGTAGCACAAAAAATCTTAGTCTTGATGAGGTCCAATTCATCTCTTGTCAACGTATACCTTTGGCGTTGTATTGAAGAAGCCACTGTCTAACAAGCAAGTGTTTTAGGGAAATTGGGTGGGGGAAAGAGCCTTGTGAGTAAAGTATGGGGGAAAGAAAACACCTGGCAAGGTGGTTTCAGCATTCAACATATTTGGAAGCAGAGGGAGAGGAGAGAGTCATGTAAGATTTGGCAGAGAGAAGGGGTGGAGATTTGAGAGTCCTTATGATCGATGGGGACTGTAGTTCACGGATGTCTATTCAATTGCCCAGAGCACCACAAAGGGAAGAGCTCTAGGCTGGAACCCTGGGATGCACCAACACTTCGAAAGGATAGGAGTTCCCAGAGGATATTGACCAGGAGTGGCCACAGAGCTAGGAGGAAGTTGGGAGAGATTGTGTCCCAGGAACCAAGAGAAGAGCATGTTCCAGAAAGAAAGGTGTGATCAAGCATGTCCAACAGGGCAGTGGTTCAAGGAGACAAGGACGGAAAGAGTCCACTGAAACTGGCATTTGGTTGGTCATGGCTGACCTTGGGCAAGACATTTCGATGCTTCCGTGGCAGAGAGAAAGCCCGATTGTGGTAGGATTAAGTGCAAAAAGGCTCGAAAGGTTTCTGATATAAAAGAATTACTCTTTCCTAAAGCACGATTAGGAAGGAAAGAACAGTGGTGACCCAGATGGGAACCTAGGGTCAAAGCCAGGATTTTTAAAAAATGATCTTGAGCTTGTGTATCTGTCAGAATTCAGTGAAGGAAATGAAAAGCATTATATATATTTAAAAACATTTCATTTTAGAGTTTTGGGGTACAAGGAAGGATTTACTACATAAGTAATTTCCATGCAGGTGAAGTTTGGGCTTCTGGCCAACCCTCTCTGCCCCTCCAACCCCATTGTGGACCTGATATCCAGTGTGTTGTCACCTGCCTCTCTCCCTCCCTTCCCTAGTAGTGTCCAGTGTCTGTCGAGCCCACCATTGTGCTCATGTGACCAGTGATTAGGGTCCACTTATAGTGACACGTATTTGAAAAAGAATTTAATTCACAAAATGACGCGCTTACAAAATCAGTGAGAGGGCTGGAGGGCCAGAAGTCAGAGGGCCATCAGTGAACTTTTGGCTGCCGGATCACATCACCACCACTGCAATCCATGGCTTCCACCACCATGGCCTCCCTATTCCACCTCTGAGACAGTGACTGGGAGAAGGACAGGTGCTGCTTTAGATGACTGTGGGTGCAGACGCAGGACGTGGAGGCTTGCTCCTTCCAGGAGCAACCCAAACAAATACTAGTTAGAAACACAGCCCTGTTTCCAAACTGCCAGCCATTTGTAATTGACCTCGAGCACCATGCACCAACCACTGCGTTCAGGATGTATCATCTAGTTTAATTCTCACCACAAGCCCCTGAGGGAGGTCAGCTGCCCCCTTGAGTAATTTTCCAAGTCACAACGCTAAGAAGGGACGGAGACAGGATTCAAATCCAACCCAACTTTAGATTGCTTCCCTAGCCCAGTCACCAAGCTGAGAGGTTTGCTACCTGCCCACTTGGGACAAAGCAGAGAAGGGCTTCTATTCTCAGCTGACATTCCCAGAAATGGGTTTAGAGTCCTCCAAAAGGACCTGGAAGAAACTCCATTCACCAATCCCGGCCATAAGACATAAACTGGGTCTCGTTTCTTGTTCATATGCCAGTAATCAATTCACTAGACTGGCATGTCTTATCTTCATTTTAATTAGTCTATCAAAGTTATGTCTTCTTTAATTTAAAAAAAGAATCATATTGCTATCTTTTGAGACATAGACAAATTCAATGGATCAATCTCCAGTGCATTCTATTTTACTCAAGTACATTAGACAGCAGAGGCTGTATTGGCTATTCTTTATAACCATCAGAAGTAAAATAAGCCATGAAAGCTTTGGACATTACTGCTGTGATATCAGATAGTCACATGAAAACACAAAACCCTTGATGAAATGCCTTGCTATCATCCAGTCTCCTCATCCCATTACTCAGTGTAAGGTCACTTAGATAAAGCACTTATATAGGAAGCAATGAAAGAAAACTGTAAATAAAGCCCCCAAATTTAATCTCTGTTCTATTTTAATCATATGTAAACCTATCAAGAAAGCTCAGAGAATAGCTAAGCATCTTGATGAGTTTATGTAACAGTTCATTTTTCTGAAGATTCTGTGTTTACTCTATATTATTGATAGTTGTATTCATTCATTCATTCTCTATTCAATAATGTATTCATCCGTCACATGTTTATTGATGGCCTGTGGGGCTACAGAGACAAGGTTACTCACTCATTGTGTCATGGGAGAGATGGATGAGTAAAAAAGCTGGGCGTGGTTGCTCATGCCTGAAATCCCAGCATTTTGGGAGGTGGGGGTAAGAGGATTGCCTGAGCCCAGGGGTTCAAGATCAGCCTGGGCAACTCTACAACAAATCAAAAAAATTAACTGGGCATGGTAGTATGCGCCTATAGTTCAAGCTACTTGGAAAATTGAGGTGGAAGGACCACCTGAGCCCAGCAGGTAGCGGTTGTGGTAGATTTGGAGGAAAAAAAAACAACAAAACAACCAAAATGCTTGAAGTCTTCACTTTTTTTAAAAAAATGAGTGGGAGTCTCACTCTTATCGCCCAGATTGGAGTGTGGTGGCACCATCATGGCTGTCTGCGTCCTCCACCTCCTTACCACCATGCCCGGCTAATTATTATTATTTTGGTGTGTGTCTGGAGACAAGGTCTCGTTATGTTTCCCAGACTGAAGTGCGGTGACACTGTCAATGGCTGACTATAGCCTCAACCTCCTAGGCTCAGATGATCCTTCTGACTCAGGTGCAGCCATCATGCCCGGCTAATTTTCCTTTTTTTCATAGAGATGAGATCTCACTATGTTGTCTATGCTGGTCTTGAACTCCTGGGCTCAAGCAATTCTCCTACCTTAGCCTCCCGAAAGTGTTGGGATTACAGGCATGAGCCACAGCAGATGGCCTCCAAACTCTTTTTCTTCACTTTCAATCCATACCTATTAGAAACCAAGTATATTAATCATTGTTCTCCGAGGAATAGAACCAATAGGAGATAGATATGTAATATATAAATACACGTATCATGCATATTATATATATGAGGCTTGGTTCATGTGCTTATAGAGGCCTAGAAGTCCCACCATCTGCTGTCTGCATGCTGGAAAACCGGGAGAACTGGTGGTGTAATTCAGTCTGAGTCTGAAGTCCCCAGAATCAGGCGTTCCAATGGCTGAGGGCATGGGAAAGTTGACATCTCAGCTCAAGGAGAGAATTTGCCCTTCCTCACCTTTTCACTCTAGGCCCTCAGTGGTTTCTGTGATGCCCATCCACATTGGTGAAGGTGCATCTTCTCATCTACTAATTCTACTTAATAACAGTAGCTAATCTCTTCTCAGAACGCCCTCACAGTCACATGCACTCGCCAGCTATCTGGGCATCCCTTAGCCCAGTCAAGTGGACACTTAAAATTAACCATCACACCAAGTCTGGACACTTAGAGAGTTCTCTGATGAAACTATAGAGAAGACTCCCTCCTGCTATAGGGAGGGCAACAGGGTCTAACTCCTCTGCAGGAGAAGGAAGATGTGTTACAGAGGAAGAGAGGGAGAGAAGTAATTCCTCTTCAGCCCCAGAACTATGGGAAGAAGAAAGGAGGTGGGAGACAAAACAGTCAGATGTGTGTCCTGACTGTGTATGAGGTAACTCGGGGAAACACCCAGGGCAAGAGTGCCTTGTTCTCCCCGACTGCCCATTTGAGAATCAAGAAGAGGCTTCCTGTGGGCCACCTCATATCAACCCTCATGGGGCCAGCATGGCCAGGTAGAGGGAGGTCATGAGATTTAACTGTAGAGTCACCGCAAGTTTCCACGTAGGGTCCTGCGATCCAGGAGTCTCTGAGAATCTGGCTGGATCCATAGAGCAGGTGAGGTGGGGGGAGAACCACAGGATGGGCCAGGACTCAGTAGAAGTCACGGCCAGCAGTCAGAAGACCAGGTGGTGCAGGGAGGACCAGGGGAGGCTGAGTCAGAGAAGACGATCAGAGGAGAGCTGACACCATGGATCACCACGGACCTCAGCTGCACTGCCAGCAATGCCAAAAGCAACCAGGGGGACAAGAGTCACAGAGGTGGACACAGTCCCAGGATCAGAGGGTCGAGCAACCCCCCCTCCCCCACCTACATATATACCCCAGTCCACATCTTAGAGCTGAATGGGTGAGAAATCCGGTAAACTGAACTTTTCTTTTCCTACATGGACTAATATCACTGAAGGCAGCGGTCCCCAACCTTTTTGGTGTCAGGGGCTGGTTTCATGGAAGACAAATTTTCCATGGACAAGGGATGGGGAGGATCATCAGGCTAGATTCTCATACAGAGCGTGCAACCAAGATCCCTCATCCCTCGCATGCGGTTTGTAGTAGCCGTGCTTCTGTGAGACTAATGCCACTGCTGATCTGACAGTGGCGGACCTCCGCTCACCCGCCACTCATCTCTTGCTGTGCGGCCCAGTTCCTGACAGGCCACAGACCAGTACTGGTCCGCAGCCCTGGGGGTTAGAGGACCCTTGACTTAAGGGACTGTTAACATGACTGGATCAGATTCCGTTTAAATCAGGAAGGATTTAAAAGTGAGGTGTTCTGTTCAACCTCACTAGTCATCAAGGAGATGCAAATTAAAACCACACGGAGATACCACCTAAGTCCAGTCAGAATGGCCATCATCAATAACTCAAAAAATAACAGATGCTGGACAGGATATGGTGAAAAGGGAACACTTCTACACTGTTGATGGAAGTGCAAACTAGTGCAGCCTCTGTGGAAAGGAGTGTGGTGATTCCTAAAAACCTCTAAAAATCAACCTCCCATTTGACCCTGCAATCCCCCTACTGGGAATATACCCTGAAGAACTCAAATCACTTTATGAAAAAGATACCTGCACACATATGTTTATCGCAGCATTGTTCACAATAGCAAGAACCTGGAACCAACCATGCTGTCCATCAAAAGAGGACTGGATTTTAAAAAGTGGTACATATACACGATGGAATATTACAAAGTCATAAAAAAAATCATGAATTTCACAGCAACCTGGATGGAATTAGAGTTTATAATACTGAGTGATCTGTCACAGAAACAAAGATCTGAGTATCACATGTTCTCACTCATAAGTGGACCTTGAACAACTATCGTAATACTATAAGAAAAGGATTGACAGTGGCGGGCAACTATGGCAGGGGGCAGGGGGAGGAAGGGAAGTGGGATTAACAAGGGTACCTACACAATGCATATTTGTATACCTAGCCCTTAACTGTACCCCACAATTTTAAAATAAAAAATAAGTTTAAAAAAAAGTGAGGTGTTCTTACTTCTCACCAGCAGGCGGGGACCAAGGAAGAAGGCTGGGTTAGTTAACAAAGGAGCTACAATGTCTCCATACTTCTGAGATGTGGTGCCAGTTAAACTCGGAATCAGGCTAAATAAATGTAAAAATCAATGACAACACAGACTACTAAATGCTATGACAAGAAGAATAGGGTGCCGTGAGAGCTCCATGCTAATTGCTGTATTGGATCAGACCCACAGAGCAACCAGCCCAGGATCTAGGCTTCCCAGTGAAACCGTGGCACATCTGCTGAGGACTTGAGTGAGGGAGCATGGTTGATCCCGTTTTGGCAAGTGGAAAACTAAGAGTCTTCCTTGAAGTATCACCAGCTTCTCATCGGAGCCCATATGCATTTGGCAACCTTGATTTCTCCAACTCTTCTTAAAATGTGTATACATCCATACCACCTCTTGCAGGCTTTAAGTCTCCAGAGAGGATATTTCTGGAGTTGTATGTGTTAGCATCCAATTTTGGAGCGTTAGAAAGAATGACATGAGAGAGGTTCTGTCCGTGCATCAGAATCTTCCTCTCCGGATTCTTTTTCCCTTTGAGAAGAAAAATAAATATACTTTATTTGTGTGCAAGGTTTAGATAGTAAGTATGGCTTGGCTCAGGATGACTCAAAACATACATTTTATGGCCAGGTTCGGTGGCTCAGCCTGTCATCTCAGCACTTTGGGAGGCTGAGGCGAGTAGATTGTCTAAGCCCACAGGTTCGAGACCAGCCTGGGCAACTTGACGAGACCTCACCTCTACAATAAATCAAAAATTAGCCAGACGTAGTAGCACATACCTGTAGTTCTGGTTACTTGGAAGGCTGAGGTGGGAGGATCGCCGAAGCCCAGCAGTTCGAAGCTGCGGTGGCCATGACACTGCACTCCAACCTGGGCAACAGTGAGACTCCAACTCAAAACAACAACAACAACAACAACATAAATTGTATATCCTTGCATTCCATTCTTCTCTTGTGCCTGGATAATAACTCGGGCAGACCCCATGAATTTTCTGGTCTCTCTGAAGCAAGTAAGAATAAGTCCTTGGTCAGTAATTAAAATATCTAGTTCCCTTTCATAATCAAAGCTTTAGACACAGTTTAGTGATCAATGTTTCACCCTTTTCCAGCTCCGGCCTGCTGAGAAAAGAAAAGAGGAGTGCTGACTTGCTCTCCTCTCCTCATTTCTATTTCTTATCGTTCCTCTTCCCAAATTGATAAAGGGGGGAAAGAGGGAGGGAGGAAAGCAGGAAAGTTATTTCTTGATCTGTATTGCCATGCATCAGCATCTGCTCTCTGGCCCTGCCAAGGTGTTTCTCTGGCCTTTTTTTTTTTTTTTTGAATTGGAGCGCTGTGGCATGCTTATGGCCACTGCAACTTCAATTTGCTCAGATCAGGCAATCCTTCTGCCTCAGCCTCCAAGTAGCTGGAACCACAGGTGCGGACCACCATGCCCAGCTATTTTTTTTTTTTTTTTTAATTTATTGTAAAGAATGAGGTCTTGCCAAGTTCCCCAGGCTGGTCTCGAACCCTGGACTCAGGCAATCTTCTCAGTTCCGTCTCCCAAAGTGCTGGGATGACAGGCACGCACCACCACACCCGGCCTTCTCTGACTTTTTTTGTTGTGGATTCTTTGGAAACCCTTCTCCCTTCCCTGAGAGGGAGAGAGAGTGAGGGAGAGAGGAATATATGGAGAAAAAGAGAGACAGAGAGAGAGAGAAGAGAGGAGAGAGAGAGAGAGGGGAGAGAGAGAGAGAGAGAGAGAGAGAGAAAGCGTCTGGTACAGTTGGATCTAGAAAAAAGACTTGTATCAAGATGAAGTCAGCAAGTGGGTATCTTCCTGTTTCTGCACAGTTAGGACTTTCTGAGCAAGTTTTACTGGATCCTGGGTTAAAGAGTAAGCCTTGAAAGTTAAATTATCACTATGCCTGAATAGATAATGAAAGAACTCTAGAGAAATTTACCTCCCGGGAGGTATGTGCTTTCATTTCAAGAGGGTCCTGGGGTAAATCCTGGAGCCAAAAAACAGTCTAAGAGTTGTAAACTAGGAGAACCTTCTCTCATCTTCCCCCTGGAGACACTTATTTACATTCCAAAAGGCCTCTCAACCCAAGGAAACTTTGTGTACACCAGGGTTTCTCTCCCTTTCTCAGAAGGGGAAAGGAGAAAACTGTCCCTCTCATACATAAGCCCTCAGATTCATAATTGGGGGGAGGAGGCTTTCTCTCCTGCAGTGCAGAATTTGGTATATATAGGGCGATATCTGACTCTCGTCATATCATCCGGGAAGTTGGGGCCAAGGAACTTGTTAGGGTAAACTGAGGCGGTGTATGGGCCGGTGCCTTGGGAATAAAGCAAAGACCTGCAAAGGTAAAGCAAAAGAGTTTATTTCCGCCCCAGGATGAATGGAGTCTACACTAAGAGATAGTGCTGCAAGAGAGGTTGAGGAAGGAAAGCTTTTAAAGTTTTAATAAAGGAGACAGGGTAAGGAAAACTCTCCAGCAGCTGCATTCCTAAGTATTGATAACACAGGTCTTGTGTCTTTGGCGTTGTCAGGACAATCAGTCCTGTGACCTCAGGGCCTTCAGCTTCTGGTGGACTGAGGGCAGTCACGAAAAGGTTGATTACAGTTAAGTCAGCTTGGTCTTGTATGGCTGGTGAGCAAAGGCCTAGAAGAGACATACTTGGGAGATGCTAAACAATGATGAATAGCTGCCTCCAGAAAGCTGGTTCTGTCCTTGGCTACTAATTAGGAACTGGGGAATGGGACAGACAGCTAGAAAAATATGACAAAACTTAAGCATAATGCCAAAATGGCTGTTCTTTAGCTAAGTTACTCTGTTTGACATCACCCTTTCAGAACCATATGGTTCTTGATGTGAATTATAATAGCTTTGAAGTGTGTTCAAGAAACTTCTTATTTGCATTCATGATAATATAAATAAATGTAGTTATTAAAAACTCATTAGCCGTAGAAAAAGGACTGTGCATGGCTCTTCACTGGAGAATATGACTCTGTTGGTAAAAAGATTAATGTGATACTAGACTGCATTGATGATTTAACATTGGCTGTGCTACGTAAATATATCAAGGGAAATAAACGTTAGTCCAATATTCAGCACTAACCTGATGCAATCATTTCCCGGGATACATTTTGATAAAAACTGAGACACTAGAGTGTCTCCCCTCCAGAGGAGGTAGCCAGAGAAGCGGTGGGCTTGGAGACCATGTCGTTGTTACAGCCTGACTGCCCAGAAAAACTGTGACTGATGGTAGCTGTTACAGTAGAGAGTTTAGAGCAAAGCAACTGAGTAAGGAAGATGGGAGATATTTCTCAAATCTGCCTCCGCAAGAATTCAGAGGCTAGGGGTTTTTTGTTGTTGTTGTTTGTTTTGTTTTGTTTTTGAGTCAGAGTCTCACTCTGTCACCAAGCCTGGAGTGCAGTGGCATGCTCACGGTCACCACTGCCTCGACCTGCTGGGCTCCAGTGATCCGTCCACCTCAGAGGCTAGGGTTTTTAAAGGAATTTGGTGGTCAGAGGGCTAGGGACTGATGATTGGTTGAAGATGATGTCATGGGGGGTGTTGAAACTGTCTTGATGTTATAGAACCAGTTTCTGGGAGGGGGCATCCCAGGACCAGTGGAGCCAGCTTCTTGGTATGTGTCCAGGGTCCAGGGGAGAGCTCGGGTCCATCAGAGCACAACATCTGAAAAACATCTTAAACACCGTTCTTAGGTTTTATAACAGAGACAGTGTCTGTTGAGCAAGTCCTGTGACCTTGGGCTACTGACTCCTGGGGCAGTAAGTCATCACAGAGATAGCATAGGAGAAAGGTGTGTGGGAGGTGGCGTCCCTGGAGATCAGAACCGCTCATACCCTTCAGCTGATCAAACTCCTGGATATCATCAAGGAGACCTCTGCAGTCTTGGGCTCACTGTTTAAGGGAAAATATGTTTATTAGCCTCACGGGCAGCTTCCTCCCTCCCTGGCTCAATGCAGATAATCAATAGCTCTTTATTGTTTTGAAAGCAAACTTAGAAACGACACATTTGTTCAGTTCTAATCATAGCTGCTCCTTTCTCTGTTTCTTCCACAGTTTTTATCCCGTGGCCCTATATTAATTTTTATTTTTTGAGTTGGAGACTCACTCCATCACCCAGGCTGGAGTGCAGTGGCACACTCATGGCCAACCCAGCCAACTTGCTAGTCTTCAGTGACCCTTCCGCCTCAGCCTTCCAAGTAGCCAGAACTACAGGCCTGCGCTACCACGCCCGGCTAATTTCTGATTTATTGTAGAGATGAGGTCTCGCCAGGTTGCCCGGGCTGGTCTCGAACCTGCGGGCTCAGGCAATTCACTCACCTCAGCCTCCCAAAGTGCTGGAATTATAGGCTGAGCCACTGTATATTAATTTCATATAGTCAGTTTCATCATGTGAGCAAAGGTTGAAGCGTCTAAGGAATTTATTCCAGAGAGTTATCATATGCATGAGAGAAAAAAATTACTTTCAACTGCTTGGAACAAATGGCTCACACTTATGGAGAGACAGATTTTAGCTTCTTAGAGAGAGGAATTTTTCCAACAAAGATGTTCAGTATCGCAGTGAGTGTTTTGAAAAGCAGAGAGCTCTCTCGTCGTTGGAAGAGTTTAAGTGGCAGCTGGGACGGCCATCTGTTGGAGAGATTGCAGAGGAAATCTGTGCTCCTAGCGGGAGGTTGGTCTGATGGATCTTTCAGGATCCTACCCCTCTGTGTCTCCACAAAGTTGAACTGATCTTCGTCTGAATATATTCTCTTTTTGGCTATGGTTCTACAAAGTTCCCTTCCTTGACCGCCTGCTTAATTCTCAGAGTTGTTTTAACTTCCAGACTTCACGTCAAGACTCTATCACTTGCTTTTTGATATCTGGTCTATTGCCAGTTGGGATACTTATACCGCCTACTTTTGGGGTTATTACAGTGATTAAATGAAATGGTAACACCTGCAACACCTGCACTTTGTAAAGCAGCTCTCAGGACAGAACCTAGCAGGCACTCAATACATGATGGCTGTTGTTGGTTTATTCATATCTTAGTCTATGTCTCTATTTTTTTTCACTTGGCTATCTACACATTCTTCACATCACAGTTAGTTTTCACTTACATGCATCATATTTTCAGTGAGTTTGAGTCTCTTCACATGGCAAGGAGTCATTTGGCAAATTATATTTTTATACCTTTGCTTATTTTAAAATCACTTTCCTACTATATTCTATTATTTGTTAGTCATTTTATAAGACCTCTTTATATAATAGTGTTTTTCTTTTATATTAGCTGTAAATCTTTTCCTGGCTTATTCTTTGTCTTTGGACTACATACCTTTTGACATGTAGCAGGTTTGGGTTTTTGCTTTTTTGTTTTTCTTAAAGACAGAATCTTGCTTTGTTGCCTGGCTGGAGTGTAGTGGTGTGATCACAGTTCATTGCAACCTTGATCTCCTGGCCTCAAGCAAGCCTCCGGCCTCAGTCTCCCAAGTAGCTGGAACTACATGCTACCCTGTCTGCTTGATTTTTGTATTTTTTTTTTTTTTTTTTTGTGGAGATGAGGTCTTGCTATATTGCCCGTGCTGATCTCAAACTTCTGACCTCAAGCCATTCTCCCATCTTGGCCTCCCAAACTGCTGGGATTACAGGCGTGAGTCACCACGTCTAGCCTGTTGTTTTTAATATGGTAGAGTTTATCAAATTTTCCATTCATGTAGTGTCCATGGTCTCTATCTCTATCTTACAACAAAGGGTGATGAAAAGTTACAATTCCTTGCACTGGCATTATGAAATGAAAATGTCTGATGTTGCTGTAGACACACACGGTGAACTACTACATCAAGCTGCTTCCTCATTATGCTTTTATTTTAGTTATTTTTTAATTTTTGAGTTGGAGTCTCCATCACCTAGGCTGGAGTGCAGTGGCACACTCACGGCCACCCCAGTGTCGACCTGCTGGACTCTGGTGATCCTTCCACCTCAGCCTTCCAACTAACTGGAGCTACAGGTATGCACTACCATGCCCAGCTAATCTTTGATTTATTGTAGAGAGGAGGCCTCACCAAGTTGCCTGGGCTGGTCTCGAACTCGCAGGCTCAGGCAATCCACTCGCCTTGACCTCCCAAAATGCTAGGATTACAGGCTGAGTCACTGAGCCCAGCCCACAATATGCTTTTAGAAGTGACTTGTTCTTGAGAATAATTTCCCAGTGTCCCTGCGGCTAAAGAATGGCTTCTCGTAACATCTGATCATATACACAGCTTGAGGGTCTTTCATAGCCAAGTCAGTACAGAGGCTTCACTACAAGGTGTTCCAACAGACTGGAACCATTGCCACTATTGTCCTCATCTACCAGTAATAATTAGGCTGCCAGCCAAGCCACACACCTACAGCAATAGGGATGCTGAGTCCCTGCTGCTTCAATAAAAAATCTGAATCAGCTGGCAGAAATGTAAACATTTTAGCCCCATCTCTGGGCCAGTCACTGAAGGGAGGCAACTGCTATATTTGAGAAAATACTGGACCTGGTGTCAGAAGGTCTGGTTTATTCAGTTCAATTCCGTTCACACTTCCCAATCTTCTAAGAATGCCAGACACTCTGCTTAGCTTCCAGATGCAACGAAGAACATATCAGTCTTCCTTAAAGGAGCTCATAAGCCGGGCTCGGTGGCTCAGCCTGTAATCCCGCGCCTTTGGGAGGCTGAGGTGAGTGGATTGCCTGAGCCCGCGGGTTCGAGACCCGCCTGGGCAGAGAGACCTCATCTCTACAATAAATCAAAAAATCAGCTGGGCGTGGTAGCGCGCGCCTGTAATTCCGGCTACTTGGAAGACTGAGGCGGAAGGATGGCCAGAGGCCAGCAGGTCGAGGCTGCGGTGGCCGGGAGCGGCCACTGCACTCCAGTCTGGGCGACAGAGTGAGACTCCAACTCAAAAAAAATAAAAATAAAAAAAAAATAAAGGAGCTCATAGTCCAATGGAGGAAATAGGATAATTAGTGACTACAGGGGAGTTAACATCCAAATACACAGAATATGTTTTGAAAATACAGGGAAGAAACCCAACACCTTGAGAGGACAAGCAGAGAGATTGCTTGAGTCACAGAGTTTGAGACCAGCCTGGGCAACATAGCAAGACCTCATTTCTACAAAAAAAAATTTTTTAATTAGTTGGGCTTGGTGGCATGTGCCTGTAGTTCCAGCTACTCGCGGGGCTGAGGCAAAAGGATGGCTTGAGCTTAGGTGTTTGAGGCTTCTGTGAGCCATGATTGTGCCACTGTACTCTAGCCTGGGCAACAGAGTGAGACCCCGACTCAAAAACAAAACAAAATAAAACAGGAGTACAGGGAAGAAACCTAAAAAAAGGTGCCTTGATTTATCTGTTAAATCTCTCCTGTGCATTGTCCGTAGACCTGGCTATTTCCCAGACATTGCTATAATATCACCTTGAGTCCCACATATCAAAAACAAAACTTACCTCCCCCTTCCCTTTTCAGTCTCCCCTACACCAAGATGGCTTCCTGATTATACCACCTCAGGGTCTTCTGTCTCTATAGCTCAAAACCTAGATGTTTATATGGATTCCTTCCACTTCCCTCTTAGAGGCTGGTCTCTCGCTAAGCCCTGCCCAGTCTTCCTTTGTAATATCTCTCACATTTCCTTCAGACCTTCATTGCAACGTTAAAATAATCTTCTCACACTTGCACTAGATGACATTCGTTTGGGGCATCATTCACCATTTCATCCTTCTACCATTCAGATCAATTTTCACCAAACTAATTTCGTCATGTAATTTTTCCAGTCTAAAAATGTTGATTTCTCCACTGCACATTCGAAAAAATTCAAGTTCTGAAACTTAATATTTGGTGAGTCCTTTGGTAACCTGACTTAATTTTTTTTTAGTTGGAGTCTCATGCTGTCACCCAGGTTGGAGTGCAGTGGCAGGATCACGGCTCACTGAAGGCTCAACCTCCTAGGCTCAGGTGATTCTTACGCCTCAGCCTCCCGAGTAGCTGGGACTATAAGCTTGTGCCATCAAACCTGGCTAATTTCTGTTGCCCTGGCTGGTCTTCCTGGGTTCAAACAATCCTCTTGCCTCCACCTCCCAAGATGCTGGGATTATAGGTGTGAGCTACTGTACCTGGACACTTTTAATTTTCAGTCTTATCTTTATGCCATTCTGCTTGTCCCTGTCCCCATCAGACTGCTGCATTTATTATTGAAAAAACACCCTTTCCCATCAATCTTTCCTATAATGTTATCTCCTCTCCTCTTTTTCTCCCCTCCCTAAATCTATCTACCACTGTCTCCTTCTCTTCTTCTTCCATCCAAGTTCTAGTTGCTTCAGGGTCCAACTCCAAGTCTTATCTAACCCATGAAACAGAAGTCGCTCTAGTCCTTAGAGGTTATCTTTTTCCTTTTCAGAATTCCCAAGACATTTATTCTGTGCCCTTAAGTGGCATTTAAACATGTACGGGGAGCAAAAACCCAGATTTTATTTATAAAAAAACTGTGTTTAAACTTCAGTCACCTTCAAAGTACTCTCTGTCTGATTCAATACACCTATAGAAACACTTTTTCCACTGCTAAAACAGCTTTTGAACTCATCCATTTTGATGCCTTTCAGTGCTTCAGCTGTTTTTTGTTTCACCTCTTCCACATTTCTCTTTGAGGACTTTTTCCATCTGGAAAAACCAAAAAAAAGTAGCTTGAGGCAGATCAGGTGAATAGGGAGGGCGGAGCACTGGACACTCAGTGCATTAGTAAATCATCCATCATGAAATGGGCAAATGTGTTGAACGAACCTCAAGAAAAAAAAATTCACTGAAGCTGAATGCAGCCTCTCGACAACTGTAGCTGGAACACTGATGCTGATGGGTTCCTAGAACACTTACCTAGCAGAAGAAGCCTGTACTACAAGGGGCCTGCCCCCCAAAAGTTAATTCCCTCATATACATTGTCAGGCTGTCACAGGAAAGTACCGCAAATCTGCCAGCCTAGCCAACAGAAGTGTTTGGCCTCACAATTCTGGAGACTAGAAACCTGAGACCCAGGTGTGAGCAGGGTAGGTTTCTTCTGGGGGCTGTGAGGAATCATCTGTTCCGTGCCTCTCTCCTAGCATCTGGTGGGTTGCTGGCAAGCTTTGGCATCCTTGCCAGATGTCATTCTTTCATGTCTTTGCATCCTCTTCCCTCTGAACAGGTCTCTGTCTTTTCCTGGGTGTTTTTTTTTTTATAAGGACAGCAGTCATATTGGGTTAGGGGCTCACCCTACTCCAGTATGACTGCATCTTAACTAATTAAATCTGCAGTGACCTTATTTCCAAATGAGGTGACATTCTGGGGTAGTTGAAGTTAGAACTTCAATTTGCTAATCTTGGGGCAGACATAATTCAATCCATTACAACACATGATAGAGTTCCATCATGTAAGCATTTACTTACTCAAATTCAGCAAAATGCTCTTAGCCAAGAAACACAGAAATAAGAAGGGAAAAACCATTTGACTAATTCGGGCAGTTTTACCCACTTTTTAACGTTATGCCTCATGGTGAAATGGAGACAGAAGATGTGATTCTACTATTCACTCAGCCAGTTGTACTTTTCTTCCTTTCTTTTTTTTTGAGTTGGAGTCTCACTCTGTCGCCCAGACTGGAGTGCAGTGGCCGCTCCCGGCCACCGCAGCCTCGCCTGCTGGGCTCCGGCGATCCTTCCGCCTCAGCTTTCCGAGTAGCCGGAATTACAGGCATGTGCTACCACGCCCGGCTGATTTTTTGATTTATTGTAGAGATGAGGTCTCGCTGCCCAGGCAGGTCTCGAACCCGCGGGCTCAGGCAATCCACTCACCTCAGCCTCCCAAAGGCGCGGGATGACAGGCTGAGCCACTGAGCCCGGCCAGTTGTACTTTTCTTTGTGCCTCTTGAAAAGTAAGATCAAGTCACTCGGGATGTGACTCTGTGTATAAAAATATGTATTTGAGCTGGGTGCGGTGGCTCATGCCTATAATCCCAGCACTTTGGAAGGCCGAGACAAGAGGATTGCCTGAGTCCATGGGTTCGAAACCAGCCTGGGCAACTTGGCGAGACCTCGTCTCTATAACAAATCAAAAAATTAGCCCGGCGTGGTGGTGTGCACCTGTAGTTCCAGCTACTTGGAAGGCTGAGGTTGGAAGTATCATCTGAGCCCAGCAGGTCGAGACTTTCGTGGCCATGAGCATGCCATTGCACTCCAGCGTGGGCAACAGAGTAAGACTCCAACTCAAAATAAATAAATATGTGTGTTTGATAATATGTGCTATTCGTCTTATAGGCTGGCCTTATAATCTCATCTCCAGCAAGACTCTATTTCATATTTTGCCACGCCACTCTAACTCACTGTACATTCATGGCAGGATAATGCTTGTACACATCATTAAATTTGTTCCCTTTTACCTGGAACACTTCCCCATCCCCTTCCAATCCAAACATTCTTGACTTAAGTGAAATAAAAAACCAAGAAAGGAGGGGAGGGAAGAAGAAGGAAAGAGAAAGAGGAAAAGGAGGGAGAATCTCAATTCAGGATTAGGTATGCAAGTGGTCCTCCTCATACAGGTAAAGTTTGGACCTCCCTCTGGTCCCCACTTTGTCTGGTTTGAGTTCAGTTACTCTTATTGATGTTGTGTGCCCCTAACTCCCACCCTGGCAGTATCCTGCTACTGTCAATCTCTTTTTTATAGTATTATGGTAAACGTTCAGGGTCCGCTTATGAGTGAGAACATGTGGTACTCTGTTTGTTGTTTCTGTGATAGATCACTGAGTATGATCGACTCTAAATCCATCCAAGTTGTTGCGAAGTCCATATGTCTGTCCTTCTTTATGGCTGCATAATATTCCATTGTGTATATGTACCACATTTTTTTATCCAGTCCAGTTTCTATGGGCAGCACAATTGGTTCCATGTTTTTGCTATTGTGAATAATGCTGCAATAAACATGTGTGTGCAAGTATCTTTTTTATAGAATGATTTGAGTTCCTCCGGGTATATTCCCAGTAGGGAGATTGATGGGTCATATGGAAGGTCAGTGTCTAGTTCTTTTAGAAATCGCCACACAGTTTTTCAAAGAGGTTGCACTAGTTTGCATTTCCACCAGCAGTGCAGAAGAGTTCCTTTTTCTCCACATCCTTACCAGCATCTGTTGTTGTTTGTTTTATTAATGATGGCCATTCTTACTGGGGTTAGGTGGTATCTCAATGTGGTTTTGATTTGCATTTATCTGATGATGAGTGAGGCTGAGCGCTTTTTCATGTGTCTGCTGGCTGCCCGTATATCTTCTTTTGAGAGGTGTCTATTCATGTCTTTTGCCAACTTTTGAATGGAGCTGTTTGGTTGTTTTTTTTTTTCCTATCAGCACATTTGAGTTCTTTGTAGATCCTGAATCTTTGTCAGATATACAGTTGGCAAATGTTTTTTCCCATTCTGTGAGCTGTCTTCCCACTCTCTCTCTTGATCATTTCTTTTGCTTTGCAGAAGTTATTCAGTTTAATGAGGTCCCACTTGTCTATCTTATCTCTTATGGCATGGGCATTTGGGATTTTGATCAGGAATTGGTTGCAAGGTTCTATTTCCATAAGGGTGTCTCCTGCATTTTCTAGGGTTCTTATAGTTTGAGGTTTTATGTTTAGGTCTTTGATCCACTTATAGTTGATTTTTGTGTATGGTGTTAGGTAGGGGTCCTGTTTCAATCTTCTGCATGTGGTCAGCCAGTTTTCCCAGCACCATTTACTGAACAGGTTCTCCTCTCCTCAGTGGTTGTTGGTGGAGGCTTTGTCGAAGATGAGTTGCTTGAGAAACTGAGATTTTGTTTCCAGAAATCTCTATCCTGTTCCATTATTCCATATGCCTATTCTTGTACCGATACACAGCTATTCTGATTATTATAGCCTTATAGTAAAGTTTAAAGTCTGGAAGTGTGATACCTCTCGCTTCACTTCTTTTGCTGAGGATTGTTTTGGCTATTCATGGTTGTTTACGTTTCCAGATGAATTTCTGTATTGTTACTTTCAAGTCTGAGAAGAATGATGTTGGTAATTTAATGGGTATTGCGTTGAATCCGTAGATTGTCTTTGGTAGGATGGACATCTTAACAGTGTTGATTCTTCCTATCCATGAGCATGGAATATTTTTCCATTTGTTTGTGTCTTCTTGGATTTCTTTGAGTAGTGTTTTGTAGTTCTCATTGTAAAGCTCTTTCACTTCTCTTGTTAGGAAGACACTGAGGTATTTCATTTTTTTTATGGCCATTGTGAGTGGGATTGTGCTTTTAATCTGGTTCTCTGCCTGTTGTTGTTAGAGTATGAGAATGTGACTCTTTTGTACATTTATTTTGTATCCTGAGACTTTGCAAAGTCTGTTATCAATGCAAGGAGGTTTCTGGCAGATTATCTTGGATTTTCAAAGTATAGAATCATATTGTCAGCAAAGAGGGATAACAACTTCCTATTTGGATACCCCTGATTTCTTTCTCTTGTCTAATTGCTCTTGCTAGGACTTCCAACACAATATTGAACAAGAAGTGTGAGAGTGGGCAGCCTTGTTTTGCTCTGGTTTTCAGAGGAAATGTTTGCAGTTTCTGTCCAATTAGCAATAGGCCAGCTGTGGGTTTATCATAGATGGCACTTACTATTTTGAGGTATGCTTACTATTTTGAGGTATTCCTTCTATGCCTAGGTGTTCAAGGGTTTTTCTCAAGAAGGAATGCTGTATTTTATCAAAAGCTTTTTCTGCATCTAATGATGTAATGCAGTTCTTGTTTTTACATCTGTTGATGTATTTAATTACATTTATGATTTTGCAGATGTTGATCCAGCCCTGCATCCTAGGGATGATGCCTACTGGGTCATGGTGGATAATTTTTGAGATATGTTGTTGTATCCAGTTGGCTTGAATCTTGGTGAGAATTTTTGCATCTATAATCATAAGGGATATTGGCCTGTAGTTCTTTCTTTGTTGGATCTTTACCCAGTTTGGTTATTAGTGTTATGTTAGCTTTGTAAAGCGATTTGGGGAAATTTTTGTCTTTCTCAATTGCCTGGAATACTTTCAGTAGGATTAGTATCAGTTCCTGCTTTTACATTTTGTAGGATTCCACTGGAAAGCCATCTGGTCCAGAGTTTTGTTTTATTTTGTTTGTAGGTAGTTTTCTAATGATGGAGTAAATTTTCTGTGTTGTTATTGGTCTATTAGTGTCTCAGTGTTTTCTTGTTTCGACCTTGGGTGGTTGTGTAAAACCAGAAAGTCCTCCCTTTCATGTAGGTTATCAAGTTTGTTTCCATATAGGTATGCATAGTAGTCTCTGATAATCTTTTATATTTCTTTGGGGTCAGTTGTGATTTGATCTTTTGCATTTCCAATTGTGTTTATTTGGGCTTTTTTTCTCTTTTTCATGGTCAGTCTAGCTAGGGATCCATCAATCTTGTTTATTCTTTCAAAGAACCAGCTTTTTGTTTTGTTGATGTTTTCTATGATGTTTTTGTCTTCTATATCCTGTATTTGGGTTACTTTGGTGATCTGAATTCTTCTGCTAAAGGTATGGTTTTGGTGGTCTTGTCTTTTCAGCTCCCTTAGGTGATTTGTTAGGCTGTTAACTTGTGATGTTTCCATTTTTTTTTTAGATTAGAAAATATAGTTTATTTAGAAGGTATATTGGGGGGGGGGAGAGAGAGAGAGAGAGAGAGAGAGGAGATTCACCTCCCCAAAGCAGGAAAGGGGGCCAAAACCAGGAAACATGGTGATGGCCATAGCTCCAAGAGCACATGGCCACACCATAATCTAGTAAGGCAGTGGCCTCCATTTTCTTGATGTGTGTTTAAAGAGATACAAATTCCCCTCTTAGAACTAATTTCATGGTATTCCAGAGGTTTGGGGAAGATGCTTCTTTATTTTCATTTGTTTCCAGAAATCTTTTAATTTCTATTTTGAGGTCTGTGTTGACCCAGTAGTCATTCAGCATCATGCTTTTAGTGTCCATGTGTTTGCAGGTTTTGGGGGAATTTTGTTGGTGTTGATATTTATTTTTATTCCACTGCTGTCTGACTGAGAAGGTGCATGGCAGTATTTCAAGCTTATGAAATTTGTTTATGCTTCATTTATGGCCAAGGATGTGATTGATCTTGGAGTATGTTCCTTGTGGTGATGAGTAGAAATGTATATTCTACTCATGTTTATTCTGTGGTTTTTGGGTGGAGTATTCTGTAGGTATCTATTGCCAAGGCTGGAGTGCAGTGGCATGCTCATGGCCACTGCAGCCTCAACCTGCTGGGCTCAGGTGATCCTTCTCCCTCAACCTTCCAATGACCTGGAACTACAGGCACATACCACCATGCCTGGCTAATTTTTTTTTATTTATTGTAGAGATGAGGTCTCACCAAATTTCCCAGGCTGGTCTCAAACCTGTGGACTCAGGCAATCCTCTTGTCTTGACCTCCCAAAGTGCTGGGATTACAGGTATGAGCCAGTAAGCCTGGCTGGACTGAATCTTTTATCATTATATAGTGTCTTTCTCTATCTTTTTAACTGACTCCTGCCTTCTTTTGTAATCCATTCACCTGGAAACTCATTTTCCATCCTCTAACTTTTAGTCTGTATGCATCCCTTGTGATGAGATGAGTTTCCTAGATGCAGCAAATTATTGGGTCATGGTTTCTTATCCAGTTTGCCATCCTGTGTCTTTTCAGTGGTGCATTTAATCCATTTACATTCAGGTTGATTATTGAAATGCGATTGTTATTCCCATCATCAGTTTCTTATAGTTTTTTCTATGTTTTCTTTTAGCTTTTGGGTTGATATATGTTTGTGCTTTCAAGTTTGCAGTTGTGATGTATTTTCTTTTGATTCTGTGTTCTGCTGTTCTCTTGGGAAGTTTGTGGTCATTCTTTTTTTTTTTTTTTTTCTTTCTTCTCTGCTTAATTTTTAAGCATCTCCTATACAGCTAGTCTGGAAGCTGCATAACCTCTTATGGATTGGATGTCTGGGAGTATTTTAATTCTCCATCACTGATAAAGCTGAGTTTGGCTGGGTAGGAAATTCTTGGTTGAAGTTGTTTATCTTTGAGAACTTTGAAGATTGAACTCCAGTCCCTTCTAGGTTGTAGTGTTTCTGCTGCTATTCTGTTTTCCCCTGTAGTTAGTATGCCTTTAGGATTTTTTCTTTTGTACCTACTTTGTGTAGACAAATTACTATGCCTAGGGTTTGAGCTTCTCGTTTGATGTCTCGCAGGGGTTCTCTGTACCTCTTGTGTTTGGATGGTCACATCTCTCGTGAGATGGGGAAAGTTTTCTTATATAACCTCTTGGTATTCTCCATTTCCTTTTCTTCTTCTGGGATACCAATCAGGCATAGGTTTAGCCTCTTGATATAATCACATACCTCTTGGAGACTTTGTTCCTTCTTTCTGAGTTTTCTTTCTATTTTTTTTTTTTTTTTGAGTTGGAGTCTCACTCTGTAGCCCAGACTGGAGTGCAGTGGCCACTCCCAGCCACTGCAGCCTCAACCTGCTGGGTTCCAGTGATCCTTCTGCCTCAACCTTCCAAGTAGCTGGAACTACAGGCATGTGCTTGCATGCCCGGCTAATTTTTTATTTATTTATTGTAGAGATGAGGTCTTGCCAAGTTGCCCAGGTAGGTCTCGAAACTGTGGGCTCAGGCAAACCACTCACCTCAGTCTCCCAAAGCATGGGATTACAGGCTGAGCCACCGAGCCCAAATTCTTTCTATTTTTTTACAGATCAAGTTAATTCCATGTTTTGGTCTTCAAGTTCTGAGATTCTTTCTTCTGCTTGATTAATTCTGCTTTTCGTGGTTGTCATCTTGTTATTTATTTCCTGGGTGAATTTTTATGGCCAAAATCTCTGTTACAAGTTCTTTCAGTTGTTGCATCTTGTCTTTCTTGAGTCTTATTCACTCTTTCCATCCATTCCCGAATCCCTGCTGTATTCTGGGGTCAATCCAATGTATGGGCTCTGAGGTTTGATTTTTCAGGCATTTTCTCTTTGTTACACTGGTGATTACCTGTGTTCTTCCTTTGACTTCTCCCTATTTGTGACAGATCACTTTTTTCTCTTTAGTTCCATTATTCATTGGCAGTGGGAAAGGCTTTCAATTCTGATGTTTGCTCAGCCATTTATTCTTCCCTGAATAGGGCTCTGAATTTGTTCTATTTTGAAACAGGGCTGTCAATGGGAAGCTTTGCTGTCTCTTATAGTTTTGAAAGCTGAATAAGATGGAGATGGGAAACTAGGATTCAGAAACTACTTGCAAATCACAATGTTCACTGATTGTGGTATGGGTTCCCTGAGAGTCACTCCCCACCACCACTCTATATGATGATGCAATGAGTAGGTGTCTGTTCCACCCTGAGTCCAAGATACAGTAACAGCAATGAAGAGAACAGAGAAAAGTAGAATTAAATAAGATGGACATAAATTTGCAAAAATTTAAAAAACACAGAAGAATAAAAGCAGAAACCAAAACAAAGAACAATTAACACATACACACACACACACACACACACACACACACACACACACTCCAAAACAAACGGGGAAAACAACAAAGCAAAACTAAACAAAAAACAACAAACAAAACAAAACAAACAGGAAAAGCAAACACGCACACACACACCCAACACAAAACAAAAGGAGAAGAAAAAGAGAAAAAGAAGGAAAGAGAAAAAGGAATTCAAATCGAACCCTCACACATATATTCACACACAAATTAAACCAAAAAAAGAGATGAACAAAAAAGCAAAAAAAAAAAAAAAAAAAACCCCAAATTGAAAGATGAACACTCATTCATGTACACACATAAAAAGAAAACAAATAATGAAAGAAGAAAAAAAAAAGAAAAAGAATAAAAGGGTGGGAGGGTTGCAGATTGGACCCTCACATATGCATTCATGCACAAAGAAAAAATATAAATTAAAAAATTCTGACCTCTTGTGGCAGGTTCTGTAATTTTTCCTTTCAGCTGCTCATAGGTAAGCCCCTCTGCTGTCTCCTACAGAGCTTGTCCTCATTCATAATCTCCCCAGTGTCTGACCCAGGGAAAGAGGAGAGGGTAAGTGGGGCGTCAGTACTCCCTTCCCACTCTTGCATTTTTAGGGGATCTCCTCCAGTGGGGAGGTGCAGGATTGTCTCTTCTCCAGGTATTGATGGTTGGGAGGGGTGTCCCAGCCAGGCTTATCCTGGAGTAGAGTCCTACTATCCCAGCTGCCATCCAGGGTCCACCTGGGTTCATCCCTCTTAGTCATGCCCCAGCTATGTGGGTCTGATGTTCAGAGGATTGCTGGGAATGAGTGGGTTGGGTCAGCCCTGGACTCACCGCTGATCTCTTTAGAGGTCTTCCTCGTCCCTTTCTGGCCACACTGTTTGTCATGCTTCTGAATCAGGGTAGGGGGTGGGGCACCTGAGACTCAGCAATCGTCCTGTCCCTCTGGAGTTTGTGCTTTCAGGATATTCCCTCTGGGTCACGATCAACCCCTGAGTCGTTAATCCACAGGTCACAGATACCGGGTTGGGTCTGCCGCTCTGTGGTGAGCAAGCCAGAGCACTCTCCTGCCCCGTTTTCAAGACGGTGGCAGGGTGCCTCTTCCATCTTCTCCAGTGGGGCTCTGTCTCTGGGCTCCCTCACTGTGCTCCCTCTGCAGCCCTTGCTGCCAGTGTCTGGCCAGGTGCTGCAGTGGTGAGGCAGAGCCTGGAGCCAGCAGTCTCTCCCAACAGCTTCTTCCTGGGAAGGGCTTTGTTGATTTTTAAAAAATGGTGCTCAGCTTCTGCGTCCAGGAAGCGCTAGGGACCAAGCAGGGCAGCTGTGGCACCAGCCACTTCACCAGGAGAACCCTGGCCACTTGCTTCCAAGTCCCCACTCAGTCAGCCACTCTCACGCCCACTTATTCACAGACACGTTTGCAAAATTTTGCACTCACTCACTCACTCACCCTGGAACTTGCTTAGTTTGACCACTCTGCTGCTGTCTTCCTTTCTTCTGGAAGAGAAACTGTTACCTCTTTAAGCATTGCTTCTCTGCCATATTTGTTTTTCCATTGCTAATGTAACAAGCAGCTTAAAATAACACACAATTATCATCTCATAGTTCTGGAGGTCAGTGTAAGAAGGAACAAAGAAAACAAAGAAAGAAGTGTAAGGGGAAAAAGTAGGAATAGCTCTAACCTTGAGGCAGGCATTACTCCTTTCCTGGAAACTTTCTCTGCAGACATTACACAATTGATTGTACCTTTATCTGCCACACCTGCATAACCAGCTACATCTACTTCTGTAAACTTGCTTGCTTGCCCACGCCTCCAGAATGTTGCAGTAAGAACCTTGAAAGTCCCAAGTTCTATCTTTACCCTGCCAGGATGTAAATCTAACTACATAAGACAGCCCTGTGTTGCAGCTCGGGCCCTTGCTCGGAACTAGTTCCCTGCCAGCGGCTGCTGGCCAGCAAGAACCTTGACTAATAAACCTCTCCTTTGCTAATTTGAGTCGGTGGACTGTCATTTAATCGCTCGGACCCTACTTCAGTCAGAAGTCCAGGTGAGCTCTGCTCTGCTACCTAAATCAAGGTGTCAGCCAGCCTGGGATCTTTTAAAATTTTATTTCAATTAATTAATTACTTTTCTTAATTTTTTTTTTAAATTTTGAAGATGTGGGGTACAATTCAGGGTTAGGGATACAAATGTTCACTATGTAGGTACCGTTGTTCATTCATTCATTCATTCACTTTGGGGGTCAGATTCTCACTGTTACCCAAGCTGAAGTGCAGCAGCACACCCATGGTCACTGCAGCCTTGACCTACTGGGCTCAGGGGATCCTTCCACCCCAGCCTTCCAAGTACCTGGGACTACAGGCACACACCACCATACCTGGCTAATTTTTTGATTTATTGTAGAGACAAGGTCTTGCCCAGTTGCCCAGGCTGGTCTTGAACCCGTGGGCTTAGGTAATCCTCTCGCCTCAGCCTCCCAAAGTGCTGGGATTATAGGCATGAGCCACTGTGCCCAGCTTTTACTTTTATTTATTTATTTTTTGTAGAGATGGGGTCTTACTGTGCTGCCCAGGCTAGTCACGGATTCCTGGCCTCAAGTGACCTCCCACCTCAGCCTCCCAAAGTACTGGGATTATAGGTGTGAGCCACCACACCTAGCTTGAGCTTTTATTAGTTAGAAACAAGGGAATTTAGAATGGGATCCACTCACTGGTTCTGGTGTAACAAATTCGGCTTCCTATAGCTGTGGAGCTGAGGTTCCGTTAACAGTAGTTGGCTGTTAACTGGGGTCTGCCTCTGCTCTTCTAGGACACCTGCATCCCTCTCACATTTCAAACCAGCAAGACAGCTTTGTACGTTCTTCTCACCGAGTCTTTCTAACATGTCTCTACGTTCAAGGGTCCATGTGAATATATTGGATTCCTCTGCATAATAGAAGACAGGTCCCCTTATCTTAAGGCCTTTAATCTTAGGGACATCTGCAAAGGCTCTCTTGCCATGTAATGTCATGTATTCACAGGTTTCATGGGCTAGAACGCAGGCATCTTTGGGAGGTCATTCTGCCTACCATGGCTGCTGTCCCTCTAGTGGCTTATTGGAGACTCTCAAGTTATCACCTTTATTTATTGAAAGGGTGATGTACCAACATGGAGGAACTTCAGCTATGGCATGGCCATTTTTGCTATTATTTCTCTCTGTCATGCTTCCTTAAGTAAAACACATAGCCAACCCTCTAATTATTAACAGAAGGCAGCTACCCAGAGGTAGCAACTATCAATAGCTGATTATTTTTATATTCCAAGTACTTATCTTCCAGTCATTAAGGGCCAAGCTGACCTAATCTATTGTGATCAGCTTTTTGTGACAGTTCACCAGCCCACCAACTGCTAGAGTCACAAGATGTGTTGTCCTGACAACATCAGAACACAAGACTTATGTTATCAACTCCCAAGGATACAGTTGCTGTAATTCTTTTCTAGTCCTGCTTCCTTGTAAATGCCTTAAATACACCCTTTCCCCACACCTCATACCACACTGCTGTTAGCATTGGATTCATTCAGTCTATCCTGGATATGAATAAACTCTTTTTTTGCTTTACCTTTGCAATTCTTTGCTTTATTCCCATGGCACTGGTCCACCAACTCCTTGTTAACCTAACAGTTATCTATTTGTTTATTTTTTAAATTTTTTAAATTTTTAAATTTTTTAAATTTTTTATTTTTTGAGTTGGAGTTTCACTCTGTCACCCAGACTGGAGTGCAGTGGCTGCTCCCGGCCACCACAACCTCGATCTGCTGGGCTCCAGTGATCCTTCCGCTTCAGCCTTTCAAGTAGCTGGAACTACAGGTGCGCACTACCACACCCGACTAATTTTTTTGATTTATTGTAGAGATGAGGTCTCGCCAAGTTGCCCAGGCAGGTCTCGAACCCACAGGCTCAGGCAATCCGCTCACCTCAGCCTCCCAAGGTGTGGGATTATAGGCTGAGCCACCGAGCCCAACTGTTTATTTTTTTTTTTTTAGAGACAGACTCTCACTCTGTTGTCTAGACTGGAGTGCAATAGCATGATCATGGTTCACTGCAGCCTTGAATTCCTGGGCTCAAGTGATTCTTCCACCTCAACTTCCCTAATAGCTAGGACTACATGAACCCATCACCATGCCCAGCTAATTTCTCTCTCTCTCTCTCTCTCTCTCTTTGGTAGAGACAGGGCATTACTATGTTGCCCAGGCTGGTCCTGAACTCCCAGCCTCAAGCAATCCTCCTGCCTCATCCTTCCAAAGTGCTAAGATTACAGGCATGAGCCACCATGCCTGGCCAATTACCTTTATTTCTTAATTGTTTTTTCATATAGTTTATTTATCTACACTACGGTCCAGGTAAATTTTCTAATTCTTTTAACTGTAGTTAATATTTTCTTACTTTTCTTAGTTAATATTAAAAAAATTTTTCTTACTTAATATTAAAAAAATTTTTTTGATAACTATGTTTTTAATTTCCAAGTTTTCTTACTGATTCCCTTTCATACCCATCATGTTCTTATCAGACTCTTCCTCTTTTTAATGTCAGTTATTCCTTCATTCATCTAGACCAGGGGTGATTTTTGCCTAGAACATTTGGCAGTGTCTGAAGACATTTTTGGTTATCACAGCATGGAGGATAGAGGATGTTACTGGCAGGTAGTGTATAGAAGCCAGAAATGCTGCTAAATGCTCTACAGTACACAGGATGTGCCCTCCACAACAAAACCCAAAATGTCAAAAGTGCTGAGATTGAGAAACCTTATTCTAGATCATTTTAAACATATTTATTTTAAAGGCTTCATCAGACTCCTTTCATCTGGAGAGCATTTGTGCTTAGATTATTTTGTTGGCTATCTTTGTTAGCATATGACTTCATTGTTTTGGGATTTTTGGTTTGCAAGCTCATTTTCAATGAACGTTTGTTCCTTTTTTTCTTTACACCTGGCTCTTCTGCCTCCCTGTTATCGGGATTGCCCCAGTTAAGAACATTTTAAGGGTACCTGTCCACCATGGTGATATTGGAGACTTCTGCACCCTACAGAGACGGCTGTTTCTGTCCTAAGACTTTTGCTGTTTCTTCCTATCCCCCAGCCCTACAATTTGCTCAAAGCCCTAGGACTAACCTGGGCAGTGACCAGCATCAATTTTGTTTGGTTTTCCCTTCCCTGCTCTTTTTTGTGTCAGGGATCCTGACCTCAGGCCTTAGAGTTCATTAAGTGAGCCTGACTCTGGTCTTCCATGTTACTTGGAGCAAAGCTCAGTAGTGGCTTTGGTCCCATTCACCTTTTTGCGTTTCTTTTTTGGGTTTTACGTTCTACATTTTTTATTTGGAATGTATTCAGGGCAATGGGAAGCCAGAGTCATCCTGACTGGATGGCTGACACACAGTCATTTTGCTACTATGTCAATCTATTTCTAGCTAACCTCTTTTTTGTTTTTGAATTGGGGTCTCACTGTGTTGCCCAGGCTGGGGTGCAGTGGCAGATCATGGCTCACTGCAGCCTCAATTTCCTGGGCTCAGGCAATCCTGCTTCAGCCTCCCGAGTAGCTGGGACTACAGGCACATGCCACCATGCCTGGTCAATTATTTTTGTAGAGATGTGGTCTCACCATATTGCCCAGGCTGGTCTTGAACTTCTAGATTCAAGTGATTCTCCCACCTCAGCCTCCCAAAGTGCTGGGATTACAGCCACTGTGCTCAACCATAAACTCTTTTCGAAAAAGATATTTGTCGTTCGCAAAAAAAGTGTTTAATTGTACAAGAGCAAAATGTTATACAAACGTCATCTACAGGACTCGACCCATTGCTTCCTGTGAATTCCATAAAACAACTCAGTAAGGCACGAGAAAAACACAGGAGGCAACACAAAGTAGAAACGTTCAATCAGTCTATCAATGGGTACAAACTCACAACCTATAGAGCAGTGACCTGATGGAGCAGGAATAAATACATTTTCCGAGTGGAAGGCCTGCTTGGAAGGGAGGGAAGTAAGCAGGAAAAAGAAGGGAGCTCCTCTCTGATCATCTAGCAAGGTTTCAGAGGTGGAATGGAATCCCAGGATCTTGCTGTGTGTTTCCATCTGTGAGCAGACTCTCTATAAGCAGTTTATTTCAATTTCATTCCATCCACAGATGTTTCTCGTGGTAAGTGCTAGAAACACCTAACGGAATACAATCCTCTCTGACTCACGGAATTCATGACTGGGGGCAGCAGGGAGAGATGATAGGCAGCGAACTGTGTTTTGATGGATGAATTCTGGTCCACAGTCCTACACGGAAGCCCTGGGGGAAACAGTTGTGGGGCAACAATTCATCACACTGGGTGGTCATCAGCAAGAGTTGCAAAGACAACTGTGACCCCTCCCTGGGGATGGCATGGCGAGCACAGTGCACCTCGCAGCTGGAGGCACATTCTGTCTGGCCAAAAAGTGGCTCAGCCTGTAATCCCGCACCTTTGGGAGGCTGAGTTGAGTGGATTGCCTAAGCCCGTGGGTTCGAGACCCGCCTGGGCAACTTGGCGAGACCTCATCTCTACAATAAATAAAAAAACTAGCCGGGCGTGGTAGCGCACGCCTATAGTTCCAGCTACTTGGAAAGCTGAGGCGGAAGGATCGCCGGAGCCCAGCAGGAGGAGGCTGCCATGGCCGGGAGCGGCCACTGCACTCCAGTCTGGGTGACAGAGTGAGACTCCAACTCAAAAAAACAAACAAACAAAAAACCCCCAAAAAACAAACAAACAAAAAAAGACAGAAGCAGCTGGAAGGAAAAGTATGCAAGAGCCGGCAGTCTGGGGAGGTGGAGGCCTAGGGTCACAAAGCTCATCTCAAGCACCTCTGGCCAAAGGGAGGAAAGGGGGTGCTGGGTATCTCAGCACTTAGGGAGGCGGAGGTGAGAGGACTGCTGAGCCCAGCAGTTCGAGACCAGCCTGGGCAACTTGGCGAGACCTCGTCTCTACAATAAACCAAAAAATTAGCCAGGCACGGTGGTGTGAGCCTGTAGTTCCAGCTACTTGGAAGGCTGAGGCGGAAGGATCGCCTGAGCCCAGGAGGTCGAGACTGCGGTGGCTGTTAGCGTGCCACTGCACTCCAACCTGGGCAACAGAGTGAGACTGACTCAAAAAAAAAAAAAAAAAAAGAGGGAGAGATGAGACATCTGGCCTGGAGAGAAGCTAAGCAATTTGCCTAGGCTCACACAAATATGGTCAGTGTTGACCCAGGACTAGCTCAGAGGTCCTCAAACCTACCTACACATTAGAATCATCTGGGGACCTTTTAAATGCTCAGCTGCACCCCATAAAAATTAAACCTGAACTTCTGGAGGAAAGACTTAGGGGTCAACTTCTGTACTTTATTTTTATCTTTTTAACATTCCCAGCTGTTTCCAGTGTGCAAATAGCAGTTTTGAGAGCAAGAGGATTAAAGCAGTGCCTCTCATGCTCAAAAAGTGCCCACAAAGGTGGGCGCGGTGGCTCATGCCTGTGATCCCAGCACTTTGGGAGGCTGAGGCAAGAGGACTGCCTGAACCTGGGGGTTCGAGACCAGTTTGGGCAACTTGGCGAGACTTCGTCTCTACAATAAACCAAAAAACTAGCTGGATATAGTGGGGTGCGCCTGTTATCCCAGCACTTTGGGAGGTGGAGGCCATAGAATTGCCTGAGTCCAGGGTTCGAGACCAGCCTGGGCAACAGGGTTTGAGACCAGCCTGGGCAACATAGCGAGACCCCCGTCTCCACAATAAACCAAAAAATTAGCTGGGCGTGGTGGCGCGTGCCTGCCATTCGAGCTCCTTGGAAGGCTGAGGCGGAAGGATCGCAGGAGCTCAGCAGGTCGGGGCTGCAGTGGCCTTCAGCGTGCCACTGGCCTCCAGCCTGGATAACAGAGTGAGACTCCAACTGAAAAAAAAAAAAAGGGAATGGGGGCTGGGGAACGCGGTGCATCACGCCCGTCCGGACGCCGTCTTGAGTGAAGGGCGTGGCGGTCCGCCTGGGACCCCCGAGCACCCCAGGGTGCAGGTGGACTGCGTTCCCCGTTCCTCTTGCTGGGGCGGGCGGG
>NW_007248692.1:496664-498408 GCF_000164805.1 Carlito syrichta
CGGGGAGCTGCAGAGCGGAGGGGGCCGGGGGAGGGGGAGGGGGAGGCGCGTCTCTGCGGGCCGTGCAGGCCGGACCCCCTTGCTGCGGTGGGGCCAGCTCCGTGCGCGGCTCTCGATGCGCTCTGTCGCCCAGACGCCCCAAGCCGAGAACGACAGCCGCTGCTCCCCCTGCGAGAAGGTCCCGCGGCCTCCGGCCTCTACCGCTCCGGGGGCCTCCGCTGCCGGGTGTCTTCGTCGTCGTTTTGGGGTTTCCTGTAGGCTTGGTTTGGAGTCCGGGTGCATGCAACCGTACGGAGTGTTTTTCTTTTTCTTTTCTGAGTCAGAGTGTCACGGGTCCCCCAGGCTGGAGGGCAGTGGCAGGATAGACTCACGGTGGCCTCGAACTCCTGGGCTCAGGCCATCCTTCGGCCTCAGCCTTCCAAGTAGCTGGAACCACAGGCGCGCGCCGCCACGCCCGGCTCATTTTTTGATATACTGTAGAGACGAGGTCTCACCAAGTTGCCCAGGCGGGTCTCGAACCCCTGAGTTCAGGCAACCCTCTCGCCTCGGCCCCTCAAAGTGCTGGGATTACAGGTGTGAGCCACTGCGCCCAGCTTCCCCCTTTTTTCTTTTTTCTTTTTTTTTTTTTGAGTCAAGGTCTCACTCTGTCGCCCAGGCTGGAGTGCAGTGGCAGGATCATGACTCACGGTGGCCTCGGCCTGCTGGGCTTAGAGGATCCTTCTGCCTCAGCCTTCCAAATAGCTGGAACCCCAGGCACGCACCTCCACGCCCGGCTGATGTTTTGGTTGATTGTAGCATCACCAAGTTGGTCAGGCTGATCTCCATCCAGCCCCTGGACTCAAGCAGTCCTCTCGCCTCCACCTCCCAAAGTGCTGGAATGACAGGCCTGCACCACCAGGCCCGTCTGGGATGTTTTTCTAGAAGTAATGTGGACTGACTTTCTGATGTCAGCCCCCCAGGGTTAAGTCGATGGATAGTTGTAGGTGGGGGTGGGGGAGGGGAGGTCACCTCCTGCCTACCTAAGCCTGTGTGGTGTTTTGCTAGTAACTTCAGAATGTGGTTGCAGGGTTTGGATGGGGGTAGTGGGGAAGGCAACCGCTTGTGAGTGGGGAAATGCACATTTCAGCCTAGCTGGATTTCTTTCTTCTTTTTCTTTTTTTTTTGAGTTGGAGTCTCACTCTGTTGCCCAGACTGGAGTGCAGTGGCCGCTCCTGGCCACCGCAGCCTTGACCTGCTGGGCTCGGCAATCCTTCCGCCTTAGCCTTCCAAGTAGCTGGCACTACAGGCGAGTGCTACCATGCCCGGCTCATTTTTTGATTTATTGTAGAGATGAGGTCTCGCCAAGTTGCCTAGGCGGGCCTTGAACCCGCGGGCTCAGGCAGTCCACTCACCTCAGCCTCCCAAAGGATAGGATTACAGACTGAGCCACAGAGTCTGGCTGGTTTTTGTTTTTTTTTTTTGAGTGTAGTCTCACTCTGTTGCCCAGACTGGAGTGCAGTGGTATGCTCCCGGCCACTGCAGCCTCAACCTGCTGGCCTCCGGAGATCCTTCTGCCTCAACCTTCCAAGTAGCTGGGAACTACAGGTACACGCTACCATGCCTGGCTAATTTTTTTTTTCCAATACATATTTTTTATTTTAAAATAGCGGGGTACAGTTACACTAGGTCTCGCCAAGTTGCCCAGGCTGGTCTTGAACCCGCAGGCTCAGGCTGTTGTTTTTTAAGTTATTGATGATGGCCATCG